>NW_026856884.1:0-66336 GCF_026571515.1 Ruditapes philippinarum | reverse complement strand
ATTTTTTTAAAAAGTTTATCCAAATATAGGAATCTATATAAAGAATATGAATATGCAATAACAGTGACTGTGAAATGAAAAAATTAACAAAACATTTGTGAAACTCTTAACAAATGACCTGACCCACTGCATCTTTCAAACAAGAAGTAAGGTTTATATTCAAAACAGTTTCAGTTTTTTTTAAAAACCTAAAAAAACGGATTAGTGTCCAACAGTTTTGTTTAAATATTCAGTTACTCAATGATAAGACTTTGTCATATGACAATATTTTTTCCAGATTTTGACAAATCGGATGTTCGAGAATTCAACAGAAGGTCGCAGTCAATTCCGCACTAAATCCATATCATTACGAAGCTTGCCTACTGTGTGAATCGTGTTTTATACAGCTTTCATTCCACACAGATCTGTCCACGTGTTATCCACGTGTTGTGTGAAATTATAATATATGTGATAATATTTCGTGCCATTGTTTTGAAAGTTTATTTTCTACAGATATGTAAGGCCTAGTATGTCACGTGATAAGAGTGTTTTTATCATAGGTGATATCTAGATATCTTTTTGTAATTTTTCATTCGTAAGTTTTATGAAGTTTGTCACAGAGAGGTGTTTTCTTCTTAAATAGATGTACAATTCCTTTATTTTCTGTAACAGAGTGATAGTGTTTGAAAATGTACATGAATCTCCTACTTGTACAGAAAGAACTAATGTGTGCTTTTGATTTGTAAACAACTTGTATTTTAAAGTGTTAACACGTGTTGGATAATTGTTGGCTGAACTACACAAATGTAGTATCATGAGAGTGTTAATTAAATGATATGCGTAGTTTAGTGAATTTAAATTAGAAAATGTGGTGTGCAACAATTAATCGGATTTTTTTTCGTGAAAAACGTTTACATTAAAAATTTATTTCATTCTTTGACGTTTACGTTATATTTATCAAAGGCGACAGTGTATGAAAATAAGATGGTGAAAACGCTAATTTGGCTATCATAATTTGGCTAATGTATAAAGTGCACGTTGCTTGTGTGTGAAAGAATGTTACATCATTGACATTAAACATGTGATATTAAACACGTGACATTAAACACGTGACTTTAAACACGTGGCATAAACACGGTACATAACCAATATGAAGTAAGACATCTTTATTTTTGTATTTATTCGCAAAGGATGATACCGACAACGAAGTTTACTTGTTAATATTTGTGTGTAGATCTATATGTAATGTAAATAGTTTACTTTCTTAAGCTTCTCTACATTACAGTATTGAAAAAACGGATGGAATTGATTAATTCCTCAGCATTTTCATAAATTGCGCCAATGTTGTCAATGTAATTTAAATGTTTTTATTTACTTATTTTATTTTTATTATTATTATTTTGCAAAACCGGTATTTTGTGAAAGATAACTCTGTTATCTTTTTGTATGATTCATTATGTTAATTATTGAAACATGTAAGGGAATTAGCCCTTATTTTATATAACTTGCCCTTATGTTTGATGTTATATGACCCGCGAAGTTTCTGCTCTTTACAAATTTAGGGCATGTGCTAACATTGAATGAAGTATTCTCGAACATGTTGAATTCAATGTTAGAACAGTTTGAAACGACCCATTCAATCAAATCAATTACAGTAACATCGTTTTTGTCTCATTTGACACAAAAAACACCTTCTTATCCAATGATGTTGAAGTTCTAATCCATCAATAAAACAAGCTAACTTTCTTAAATGGATTTGTCCAGCTTCTATCATTAAAACAGTTCATTATAGTTTGTGCCATCCAAAATGAAAATGAAAACGAGGTTGAACCATAAATAAACCATTTTTGTACACTAAAAAAGGCACCCACGCGATTTTTCATTAAAATGTCTTCTTTTCTTGTAAAAGCAATGTTTGATTTATCTACGGCAAGTCTCTGTTGTTTATCTTTCGTAGCCATTGCCGGAGTACACTTCATTTTGAAGATGAACGAGAGGAATCACATGTCATGTTTCTAACTGGTTAAAAAATCAAACTTATGGAGCCAGCAGTACGAGCTGACCTAGCTGACAAAGCCTTATAATCAATTCCGGTTCCAGCAAGCTGACCCGAAGTCTGGTTCCCTGCAAGTATTTAATATGGAACGGGGAAGGAATTCCAGACTAGCTGACTTGGCCCTCTACCGGTGGCAAAGTCTAATAATAACTTCCTGTTCCGGGTTAAGTAATAAAACAGCTCCGAGTTATAAAATGTTTCTGTTGGAATCAACTGTATTAATTGTCCAATAGGTTTATACAATAAGAGAGTTCAAAGTTAAATGAAAGTCTCATTAAGTGCTTGAAACGTACAATGTAAATCATTCTGATTTTTTTTTATTTGTAGAGAATAAAACCCAGATACTTATTAAATAGTTTTATTAAGAAATAAGTAATAGTTAACTGTAAATGTAAATGAAAGCGTGAGTGTAATTCTTCTACCTCATTGTCTATGTACCTCATTTATTAGAGCAACGACACTATGCTCCTCGTAGCCGTTTTCAAACATTTCTGAACAGGGAAGGTCCCTTTTAAAATTTATCACGAGGGCTTGCACAGTTTTCTATCTTTAAAGCAGCACGTCCCAAGGTTCATGCTATTTTTCAAGAAAATTTTGAAAATGTATTTAAAAGTTAAATTCTTTGAAGTAACCAAAAGGAAGCATTTTACATATTACAAACAGCAGTCATAACACACGTAAATTACCAAAATTTTGTCAAAATATTTTAAAAGCCTATACTGCGTTAGTAACACAGTAGAATTTTTTTTTTTAAAAATACTGAAAAAATCAATCATTAACCGCACATAACATGTTAAGTATTACTTAAATCTTGAATCTTTTTACTTTTCCTAAAATCTAAGAACATTTCGTCTCATGTTTGATTTTATGGAAAAAGTTTGGCTCATCTGTGAGGCATGCAGCTTTAACATAAAATATATTGAAATCGATGTAATTATTTCTTTTAAATCTATTTTTCTAGTCTTGTTATATTTCAAACACTGCTTACTTGTGTATATATTACACTTCTTTCAATTAGATTATACTTTTTCATTTTTGGGATCTTAAACAATGTTCGACATCACGTGTTGTTTTTTTTTCATGATAAGATATACATTTAAACTTACTTAATTGGGTCATGTAAGAGCGGGAAAATGTTCATATGCAGCCATCCTCATTTAATCAAAAAATACACGTACATGTATTACTATTGCATTATTGGGTGTTTATGTGTGATATTCTTTTATCAATATAAAGACACTTCTAAACAATTATAATATATATAATATATTATATAAAATGTACTTATAAATGAAATATTGATGAAATAAAATATGAATTTTCATTTTCCGTATTTTCGCTGTAAATCTTTATTTTCTACTGCAGTGAAACATATTTTCCGTATTTTCAACTCGGGTCTTGCCAGACTAATTCTAAATTCAGCCAATACACAAAACTTTGAGGAAGCTTCAAATATGATGTAAAAAAATAGAAATATATATAATAAACAGAAAATTCAAGTTTTTTTTTATAACAAATTTTTTTTATCTTAAATTGAAAAAATTATTATATTTCACTCGGGCAAACCCCCCCCCCCAATTTTCTTTTTGGGAAAAATTTTTAAATGTCACAAAATTCTAAAAAAATAAAAATTGTATTTAAATTGAATTCCTCTATAAATTTAAATATAAATCTATATTAGACGTTTTAGTATTTTTTAGTAAAATAAAAAATACTCAAAAAACCAAAAACCCAGACGATTTTATCATAAAAATGGCATGTTTTAAAGGTTTAAAATTATAAGAAATAAATTTTTAAACATGTAAAATGTTATTTTAAATCTATTCTTCTATTTTCCATAAAATCGTGTTTTCAAAAAATTTTGAATAAAAATTTTTTCTTGTTGATGATTGTTTTTAAATTCTTCTATAAAAATTTTTCGGGGGAAATGTGTCCCCAAAAAAATTTACAAATCCCATATTTGAAAAGAAGATAAACTATACAGTATAATCACTAATTGGGTTATACGACATAATCAGGATGATTAAATTTGCTGGTTAGCACTAAGTTCCGTTTTTCACTAAATTTAACCCTTGAAAAATGCTTTGGGGTGAGTAGAGGGGGGTTTGGGTTTGGGCAAAATGTTTTTTTCTTTTTATTAACCTATGCAGTCATCACAATTGATATAATCTATACAAGTCTGGAGTGTTATTGGTAAACACTACAGTAATGTAAAATTATTATGTTTTGTTAGGCGACTTAATTCAACCATCGCATAAAACTCCGATATTCAGTTAATTTTTGCTTTGAGAACTTTGTCAAGTACCTTCCTTAGTAAAAATGTGGGGGGATAATTACACTTGGTTTTTATGAAACAAATTCGATACATTTATGGCTAAAAATGTTTTAGACTATTTTTACGGGCACCTGTCATTTTTAATTTTCTCTGTCTGACAATTTATTTACCTAAAAAGCTATTTCCAAAACTTTTAAAATAAACAAATAAATTCTTAACTGAAATGAATTGTTCCATGTACCAATAATGATCGCGGTTGATTAAAACATGCTTTCTTTATAAAATACACTAGGGAAAATAATTTCGATGGATCTGTGCGAAACGGGCACTCCTTCATTATGTGATATGATTTGCAGTTGTTTCGCACTAAACCCTCGACGCAGTATAAATTTCAACATGTCTAAATATATTTATTGTGTCAGTAAAAAATTATACTAGAAAATATTGTGATTATTACGCGCTGATTAGCAAATAAATGTGAAATTAATAAATAAATTATATATGGTTTTGCGGTATGTAAAATTTTAGGCAAACTCTGCAATTGTTCAATCCCCAGTTGGGAAAATTTACCGTGTGTCTAAACGATTTGAAAATTTTTAAACCCCCAAAACCATTGGGAAAACACGTATTAAAAAAATTTATTTCTTCATTTTGAAAAGTTATTTTTTGGGAAGAAACTTTCGATCTGGGAAAGGGAAAACATAAAAAATATCTTTATTGTAATTTTAAAATTTTTAACCTTTCGAGAATTAAAATCAATAATCTTGTAAAAAGTAAGATATAAATTTGGGGAAAAAATATGAAAAATATAAAACTGGGGGAAAAAGAGTAAAATTTAAACTGGTGGGAAGAGTGACAATATAATCTGGTGGAAGAAAAGTGAAGATAATAACTGGGTTTAAAGAGTTAAAAATATAATCTGGGTTTAAAAGATTAAAATATAAACTGGTTTAAAGGGGAGTTAAAATATAATCTGGGTTAAAGAGAGTGAAAATTAATCTGGGTTTAAAAGAGTTTAAAATACAAACGTAAAAAATTCTGGTGGAAGAGAGTGAAGAATAAATCTGGTTGAAGGGAGTTAATGATAATCTGGTTGAAGAGATGGAGATATAATCGGGAAGAGAGTTAAAGATATATTTTTGAAGAGAGTTAAGATAATATATCTGGTTTAAGAGATGAAGATAAATCTGGGTTGAAGATTTAAATATAATCTGGGAAGAGATCAAGATATTAAATCTGGTGGAAGAGGTGAAATATAATCTGGTGGAAAAGGGAGTGAAAATATAATCTGGGAAGAGAGTCAACATATTCGGAGTGGAAAGAGATGAAGATTAATAATATGCTGGTGGAAGATATGAAATATAAAATCTGGATGGAAGAGAGTTCAATATATAAATCTGGTGGATAGAGAATCGAAAAGAATAACTCCGGTGGAAAGATGAAGATATAATCTGGTGGAAGAGAGGAGAAGATATAATCTTTGTGAAGAGAGTCAATGATATAATCTGATGAATTGAGATTCAAGTTATAATCCCGGTGGAAAGATCCCAAGATAAATCTGATGGGGAAAGAGATGAAATTATATCTGCTGGAAAACAGTCGAAGATAGAATCTGGTGAAAGAGAGTCAAAGATATAATCTGGTGGAAGAGAATAAAAATATAATCTGGTGGAAGAGAAGGTGAAGATATAATCTGTGGAAGAGAATAAAGATATTAATCCGGTGGAAGAGAGTCAAGATTAATCGATGGGAAAGATTTCAAGATATAATCTTGGTCGAAAGAGAGTCAAGAATATAAATCTGGGTGGCAGACTTTCAAGAATATAATTCTGGTGGAAGAGAGTGAAATATAATTTGGTGGAAAAGAGAGTGTAACGATATAATCCTATACGAGAGAGTAAATATATAATCCGGTAACCGAGAGTAAAGATATAAACCGGTAAAAACGGGAAATTAAAATTAATTCCCGGGAACGGGGGTGAAGATATAATCTTTTAATCTAGAAGAAAAGAGTAAAGACAATGTTGATAGATGATAAAATGATGTAACTAAAACGTAAACATATGTTTTTTCCATGTTAATAAAAAAATAGTCTAACATTGGGGGAAAGAGCACAATGATGTAAAGGAACTAAATTAAAATTTAAACAGTACGTCAAATAGATATAAAATTCTTAATGAAATAAGGAAGTTATTTAAAATCCCCTGGGAAAAGTTATCAGAGGATTAGAATAATAACATAGGGCTTTTTGTTTGCGATACATTTAGCCCCTTAATTAAAAACAAAAAGTCCAGAAATCCATTTTTTTTTTTTAAATTAAACGTGTTTGAATTTTTTAAAATAATGGATTGCCACTTTTATTGTTAGTATGAAGAAAGTAGCGCTTAATGTACAGTAATGTGTCTGAAAGGTAGCAAAATGTAAACAAAGTAGTATTTTGACTTCAATATAAAATACTAATTCACTTTAATTGCCAAAGAGAAAATGAAGCAAACGATAATTCATGTAAATGACTAATGAGTATTTTTTGGTAACTGTTATAAGATACCAAAAATAAAAGGTTTTTGAGAAATGAAAATGATAGTATTAATGGGGGCAGGTTTTGGTCACGATGTTAATATTTGATTCAGATTCTTAAAACATTAAAATAAAACCTATAATTAAAACACTATATTCAGGGACAAAAATGTTATAACATAAGAATAGTTTTCCTTTTTTAAAATGTTAAAGTACTAAAAACCCCAGAGTCCCCCCATTCTATCCCTCTTTTATATTAAGAAGTCCGGGTGAAGGCCTCTAGCCAATGATTAAGTATCCATCCAAAAAAAAGATAAAAAACTCATTTTTGAAAACGTCGCTTTTCATTGGGGATAATAGGGGGATTTTATAAATTTTAAATTCATGGACTGTTTTTTATGAAGAAAATCTTTTTTTTCCCTACAAAATAAAGTTTGCAGTAATATAAATTCGTTATAAAGATTTTTTGACAGGAGTTATATGACCCTATATAAACAGTAATTGTTATTTGCAATATAACCTCGACTAACTGCTCTGGTTAACCGTTTATAGAAGGCCATATAACATGTCTAAGTTTTTTTTTATAACTAATACCCTCGACTGTTATAAAGTTATAAATAACTTTAGCTAAAGCAATGCACAGGGAAAAAAATGTCCTTAATAAAACAGCACAGTTGTCTTAAAATATGAAACAATAATGCAGCACATATCATGTTTACATCACGGATATTTTGCCAGCTTGGATTGAAAGTGCCAGTATACTGTAGAGCAAAGACAGTCTGCACATCCATGTTCATATTCTGTACGAGGGGCATATCTTAAATAGTGGCAACAACTCAATTTAACCATGATTTGCACGTGAAAATACATGTATAATATACCGTTGGAAAGATTATTGATTTTTTTTCTTACCAGCAGACTATTTTCGCACGATTTTCACGTGCAATAAAATTTTAGCGTACAGCTTAAATATACATGTGGTTTTTTTTACATGTATAAATATACCGTTGGAAAGATTATTGATTTTTTTACTTACAGCAAGACATGCTAATTTTCGCATACAAATTTTCATCGTGCAAAAAATTTAGCAATGTCACTTAAAACATGTGGTTTTTTTACATGTATAAATAATACCGAGTTGGGGGAAGATTAATGATTTTCTTACCAAAACCCAGCAAGACTATTTTCGCAACGATTTATCACGTGCAATAAAAATTTTAGCAGATCATTTAAATAAATGTGGTTTTTTTTCATGCTACATATACCGTTGGAAAAATTATTGATTTTTTTCTACCCAGCAGACTATTTTCGCACGATTTTCACGTGCAATAAAATTTTAGCGTGTCACTTAAATACATGTGGATTTTTACATGTATAATATACCGTTGGAAAGATTATTGATTTTTTTTTTACCAGCAGACTATTTTCGCACGATTTTCACGTGCAATAAAATTTTAGCATGTCACTTAAATATATGTGTTTTTTTACATGTATAATATACCGTTGGAAAGATTATTGTTTTTTTTCTTACCAGCAGACTATTTTCGCACGATTTTCACGTGCAATAAAATTTTAGCATGTCACTTAAATATATGTGTTTTTTTTACATGTATAATATACCGTTGGAAAGATTATTGATTTTTTTCTACACAGCAGATTATTTTCGCACGATTTTCACGTGCAATAAAATTTTAGCAGGTCATTTAAATACATGTGGTTTTGTATACTGGTTGTAAACATGACTGAGAAACATTGTGATTTGAGAGAGGAGCAAAGAGCTTATTGCAAAATTCGTGGGCGTCAGAAATAAAAACGGGTCTAGATTTAGTTTATGTAGAAAATGTCCTTCCATATCATACAATCGTTAGACGGGTGTAATGTATAACTATGATAAGGATAATTCCCGTCCTGGGCGGTCAATTTCCGCTACCTAGGAAAAAAGACCTCAGTTCAAGCTTATTAAAGGGGACCTGAGAATTGACGATTTGCTCCATCCCGCTTAGCAGCTAAATCCTGACGTCTCACCTTGTGACTTTTGGTTAAATTCATACATCAAATCTTGCCTTCGCGGTCCCGTAGTGCCGTTGGAAGCGCTTTCTACCAATCAGGCAATGTATTAAACAGAATACCCAAAGAACAGTTCAAAAATGCTTTTTCAGAATGAATTCTTAGGCTGGAAAAGTGTACAAGAGGTCCATGGTAAATATTTTGAAGGACTCTACTAAGTAATCATTTTTCACTAGTACGACTTTTTAGTTGCCACTAATTAAAATATGTCCCTCTTAATTCTGGTTACAATGGTACATTAAGTTACAGTCAGCAGGTTAGAGTTGATCTCCTGTTTAACCATTCCTTTAAATATTAAGTTAGCTCTTGCCAGAAGCTTACTCATTATCTACATTAATTTTATATCATATTAGCATGACATAGCATGTGTATAGATGCAAGTTTTTTCCCCCTTTATATTTTAACTTAAAAGAACAACAAATCAAATATTTTGGTGGCCATTTCCAAATTTTAATTGTTTTGTCTTTGTTATAACAAAAATTGCACAAACAAGAATTAAAATTTCTTTTATTTGAATTTAAATATTACATGATGCGCATGTATATGAACGAACTAAAGCGAACATAAAAACAGGACATCCCAACATATGCAATAATCCGGTATGGATCTTCATCTTTATTTTTTAGATTTATGTTTAGCTTTGTTGACCTGGTGTTTTCTTTGTCTCTGTGATTGGAAAGCTTCTTTTCTTTGCTTTTAGTTTTCTTGCTTTTTTGCAATTTGCTCAGAGTCTCTTTAATTCTGAAGACCCTTTTTCTTAAATTTTATCTCTTTTGTTGCCTTGGGTAACCAATATAATGATCCTTTAACATGTCCTGAAAAAGTATTGGGGGGGAAATTATAAAATATGATAGTATTGTCCCAAACAGTTTACACACAGAAAAGGTAAATTTTCAGTGTTTTAATGTTAAAACAACATACATGTAAATGTAATATATTAAGTTTTCACGGGATTTGATGTAGCACGAGACTCGTATTATTGGGTACTTAACGTTTCCATGTGTGCCTTGAATTTCATTGATGAGACCAAATTCAACTAATCATTACAATTTTTTATTTTGAATGAGGTCAAAGATTTTTCATTTCACCGCTAAGCATGACCTGCACAAACAAAATACGAGAGTAAGTCAGTAATAGAATTGCACCTTATAATAGTGATAGAGTACATAACAAAAATATTACATTTGGCATTTTGGACACTTTAAAAGTGAAAAAAATAAAATGGAAAAGTATATTTTCTTTCACATAGTTAAGTTTTTTTAAATAGTTTAATTCTTACTTACATTAGTTCTCAGTTAAGCTTTTACTTTTAACTAAATGAAGTTGTTATTGAGTTGAGCTTTTACTTAGTTATGTTTTGTGGCGACGTGGCCATGCAGTTAACACATCAAAGGATTGCTGGTCGCATGGGTTCAAACCCTGCAAAAGGCAAGCCGTTGTTTCTTTGACCAAGAAACTTTACACTCAATGCTTAGTACTGGTTGGTTACAGGAACGGATTCAAGAGAATGTTTCAATAAGCTTATAGCTTCCAGCACAATCAAACTAAAATAAATTAGTATAAACTAACTTAGTTATGTTTACATATACTAATTACTTACTTCTGTTATACTCTGTAACACCTAGTACAGCTAGTTTATTTTTCGTTCTATTCTGTTTGTCAGACAGATCATCGTCTTCGTCTTTCTCTACCTGTGTGTCTGTCTTACTTTTCTTCACCCATTCTTTATATGTATCAAATGTTAAGGTGTCAAAATAATGAAATATCTGTGGTAATGATAAACAAGTGAAATATTCAGATCAACATAAAATAAACTAGTAAGATATGGAAGATTAAAATAAAACAAGAGGGACATGATGGCCCTGAAATTGCTCACCTGTATATAGGCCCTTGGGGCTGGGCTAATTTTAAACTAGGGGCGTCTTTTTTTAACCAACTTGGTAGACACCCATTAGAAGATGCTTCATGCTAAATATCTAAGCTCTAGCTCTTTGGGGTTTTTAAAAGAAGATTTTTTAAAGTTTTTACTATAGACATATAAGGAAAATCAGATCCCGGGACAGGGCCAATTTAACCCTAGGGCTTTTATTTGAACAAATTTGGTACACACTCACTAGAAGATGTTTCATGCCTAATATCTAAGCTCTAGCTCTATGGGTTGATATTTGAAAAGAAGATTTTCTAAGTTTTTACATTACGTAGACATTTTAAGGAAAAATCAAGTACCCTGGGCGGGGTCAATTTTGGATTCCCAGGGCATTTAATTTAACAACTTGGTAAACAACTCACCGGGGAAGATGTTTTCATGGGCTTATTATCTAAGCTGTAAGCTCTTTGGTTTTTTTTTTAAAAGAAGATTTTTAAAGTTTTCACTATATACATATAAGGAAAATCCAATGACCCCCCCCCTCCCCCCCCCCCCGCCGGGGCATTGGCCAAATTTGACCCCAGGGCTTTTATTTGAACAAACTTGGTAGTCACTCATGAGACAATGTTTCATGCCAAATATTTAGGCTCAAGCTCTTTTTGTTTTTTAAAAGAAGATTTTTTAAGATTTTATTATATACATATAAGGAAAAGCAATGACCCCCTGGGGCTGGGCCAATTTTGACCCCATGGCTTTTATTTGAACAAACTTGATAGACACTCATTAGCAGATGTTTCGTGCCAAATATCTAAGCTCTAACTTTTTGGGTTTTTATATGTCATCCGAGTATCTTCATCACTTGAAATCACTCTAACAGGCTGGAATCCATCATACTGGTAAGAGGGTCAAATTTAAACCTGGTTACCATGACCAAATGTGTAACCTTGACTACATGGGTAAATTTGACAAAATAAGTAACATTGACCACAATAATGGATAACCTTGACCACATAGGTTTCCTACGTCACATGACCAGATGGATTTTCTTGACCACACTTGTAACCTTGGCCAGATGGGTTTCATTGACCACATGGATAACCTTTACACATGGGTAACTATGGCCACATGGGTAGCCTTGATCACAGATGTAACCTTGACTACATGGTAACCTTGACCAGATGGGTAACCTTGACCAGATAGGTAACCTTGACCAGATGCGTAAACTTGGCCAGATTGGTAACCATGACACATAGGTAACCTTGGACACATGGATTTCCTTGACCACATGGGTAGAGAGAAATAAAAGGATATGCATTAGATTTGTAGGAGGCAGGTATCAAAGCTCCACTCTCTGTCCGTATCTTCTTCTTCTTTGGATCTTCATTACTTTCTCTCACATACTTCTTTTTCTTTCTATCCCTGGAATAAATACAATGTACATGTATTAAAATAATGATGTATCGTTGGTCTGGTTTAGATAAGCATTAGTAAGATATAATTTTAATATACAGGTATGCTTGAACCCTTTGTTTAATTTTCAATGAGAAATGATAATAAGAAAGCATACTTTCTTTCAGTAATAACACGTTTCAAAAGGTTTCCACTGTACAAGCTGTTTTTGATATACTGATATATCATTGAATTTGGATTTCAATATCTCAAAACAAAATTTTTCACCAATAACAATCCTGTCATGTCATGTGTAATATGCTTACCATTCTAAAGGTCAAGTGTAATATATTGACCATTTTAAAGTTCATGTGTAATATACTAACAATTTTTAAGGTCATGTGTAATATACTAACCATTTTAAAGGTCAAGTGTAATATACTAACCATTTTAAAGCATTATTTCTCTTTCTAGCTATACTTTCATCATCACCAGTAAGATCTAACATTGCTCCTGATGCTTCTCTGTCAAAACTACTTCCTAGTCGTAATCTGTAACACAGTAAACTTACATGTATTTGTGTGTATATATATATACATTGTATATAAGTTAAATTATATTACAAGATGGTGAGTGTTTTATTTCATGCTTTAGAATACTGCTTTTGAAGCTCACAAGATGGAATAAAATTTCGTCATATAAAAAAACAAAAACAAAATTTAATATCCTCTTTGAAATAAAGAAGTTTATACAATAATGATACCAGTCTTTACAGTTCCCATAAATTTAGCAATACTTAGCTATTTCATATTCATAGTTGCCCATATTCAGTTACAAACCTTGCAAGTTGGTTTATAACAGTATACCCTGTTCTTATCACCAGTAATTATGTTATTAAAGCATATAAAACAAGAGCCCGGTTTGAGCCGGGTGATGCTCCCCGAATAGGTTTTGGACACAGGAAAGTACACCTCTTGTAGTTTCAGAGTTATGTCCATGGAAAAAGTTCAAAGGGCAATAATTCCAAAATTAGGCAAGGCAGAGTAACAGTTCTTTGCACTGCACTTCTAATCAATGTGATCTATCAACCTACAAAGTTTCTTGATGATATCTCTTATGATTTCCGAGTTATGTCCTGGACAATTCAAAAAGTAAAAATAAACAAAGGGCAATAACTCCAGAATTAGGCAAGGTAGAGTTGCCCTCTACCACTGTATGAAGTTTCAACAAATTATCTCCAAGGGTTTTCAAGTTATGTTCCGGACAAAGTTCAAAGTATTACAATTAACAAAGGGCAATAACTCCAAAATTAAGATGAAAAGAGTTATTGTTCTTTTGCACTGCACCTCTACTCAATGAGATCTATTTACCTACAATGTTTCATGTTGATATCTCTTATAGTTTTAGAGTTATGCCCCGGACAAGATTTTTCTATAAGGGGAGATAATTCAAAAACAAGTCAAAATAGAGTTATGGTTCTTTGACACTGCACTCCCCCTTGATGCCCTCTACCACTGTATGAAGTTTCAACAAATTATCTCCAAGGGTTTTCAAGTTATGTTCCGGACAAAGTTCAAGTTCATAGTATTAAAATAAACAAAGGGCAATAACTCCAAAATTAGGACAAAAAGAGTTATTGTTCTTATGCACTGCACATCTACGCATTGAGATCTATTCACCTACAAAGTTTCATGTTGATATCTCTTACAGTTTTAGAGTTATGCCCCGGACAAGATTTTTCTATAAGGGGAAATAATTCAAAAACCGGGCAAAATAGAGTTATGGTTCTTTGACACTGCACTCCCCCTCGATGCCCTCTACCACTGTATGAAGTTTCAACAAATTATCTCCAAGGGTTTTCAAGTTATGTTCCGGACAAAGTTCAAAGTATTAAAATTAACAAAGGGCAATAACTCCAAAATTAAGATGAAAAGAGTTATTGTTCTTATGCACTGCACATCTACCCATTGAGATCTATTCACCTACAAAGTTTCATATTGATATCTCTTATAGTTTTAGAGTTATGCCCTGGACAAGATTTTTCTATAAGGGGAGATAATTCAAAAACCGGGCAAAATAGAGTTATGGTTCTTTGACACTGCACTCCCCCTTGCTGCCCTCTACCACTGTATGAAGTTTCAACAAATTATCTCCAAGGGTTTTCAAGTTATGCTCCGGACAAGACAACAGACGGACGGACTGACAGACGGACGGACGGACAGACGGACAAGGCGCCGACTGTATGCTCCCCCGAAATTTTTCGGGGAGCATAAAAATATTTATACAAATGTATACAGTATTAATACAAGTGTATAAAGTACTTATATGAATGTATACAGTATTTATACGAATGTATACAGTATTTATATTAGTGTATACAGTATTTATATGAGTATATATACAGTATTGTTTTACCCTTGTTCTGTCTGATAATCTGAAGGTCTATATGATACATAGTTCTCCTCATCTCTCACTCCCTCTTTTTCCTTCCTTTTTCTCTTCTTGCCCACTTGTAAACTGGCTTCTGATTGGTTCTTCTCACTAGCTTTTGAGAGCTTTCCACCAATCACAACACTAAATGCATTCTACAAATCAAAACAAAATTATGCTCATTTTTTTCATTGTCAAGTAGAAGTGAACTGACAATTCATTTCAAAACACTGACTGTTAAAATGGTGGTTGATCAACACTTGATATTGGAAAATGTTTCAGATAGAGTTTACCTCGGGCAGATAAATGTACTGACTCTTAAAATTCTACTTCACATATACAATAACCAATACAAGGCGTTTTTGTGGGAGTGGGGTAGCCTACCGTAGGGGAATTGTTTCTAAACTAGAAATGTGTCATCATGCCACGGATGCCCCCGCATGCAGCCAAAATTTCAGATTTCCAAAAACATATCCATTTGTCAAATTTGAGTAGAATGTGTTGTACCATTTGGGAAATTATAAACGGAAACTGAAAATTTCATATTACTTTCAAAGTGAAAGGGGCATAACTCTGCCAAAAATCATTGAACCATGACCAACTTTGAACTTGACTTGCGCATTCCTTCGACGCATCCATATGTCAAGTTTGAGTTGAATGTGTTGTACCGTTGGGGAGATAATGAACGGAAACTGAAAATTTCATATATTTTCAAAGTAAAAGGGACATAACTCTGCCAAAAGTCATCGAACCATGACCAAATTCGAACTTGACCTGTATTTTCTCATGACATATCCATATGTCAAATTTGAGTTGAATGTGTGCAACCGTTCTTAAGATAATGAACGGAAACTGATGATGACGGAATGACAGAATGACGGAAGGACGGAATGACGGAACAGGGTAACACTATATACCCCGGCCATTACATGGCGGGTGCATAAAAACAAACACTGTTTATAATATATGGCAAAAATCATCTTTATTGGTGAAAGAAGATTCATGGTCCTAATTTATGTATTAATGCACTAACAGGATGGTATCATAACTTTACAAATTAAAACTAGAACTGCCACTATCATGGCGTGAATACCCCCGCATACCACTTTGTCAGAATCAACAGTGGCCATTTAGAGCTCAAATACAACCTCCCTGCCAAATCTGAGGTTACTAAGCCAGTGCATTGCTAAGTTATGTATTCTACATGCTTCAAATGTGAAAATGTCAAAATCAATACATTGCGGACAGGACATTCTTTAGCAATTAAGAAGAAAAGCTTTTTTGTCAAGGTCCCTGTGACCTTGACCTTTGACCCAGTGACCTCAAAATCAATAGGGGTCACCTTATAGTCATGATCAACATCCATGCCAAATATGAAGACTGTGGGTCAAAGGAATCTTAAGTTAATGGGTGGACAAACTTTTTGAAGTCAAAGTCCCTATGACCTTGACCTTTGATCCAGTGACCTCAAAATCAAAAGGGGTCATCTACTAATCATGATCAACATCCATGCCAAATATGAAGACTGTGGGTCAAAGGAATCTAAAGTTATTGGGCAGACAAACTTTTTGAAGTCAAAGTCCCTGTGACCTGGTGACCTCAAAATCAATAGGGGTCATCTACTAATCATGACTAACCTCCATGCCAAATATGAAGACTGTGGGTCAAAGGAATCTTACGTTATTGGGCGGACAAGCTTTTTGAAGTCAAGGCCCCTGTGACCTTGACCTTTGACCTGGTGACCTCAAAGTCAATAGGGGTCATCTACTAATCATGACTTGCCTCCATGCCAAATATGAAGACTGTGGGTCAAAGTTATCTTAAGTTAATGGGCGGACAAGCTTTTTGAAGTCAAGGCCCCTGTGACCTTGACCTTTGACCGGGTGACCTCAAAATCAATAGGGGTCATCTACTAATCATGACTTACCTCCATGCCAAATATGAAGACTGTGGGTCAAAGGAATCTTAAGTTATTGGGCGGACAAGCTTTTTGAAGTCAAGGCCCCTGTGACCTTGACCTTTGACCTAGTGACCTCAAAATCAATAGGGGTCATCTACTTATCATGACTAACCTCCATGCCAAATATGACGACTGTAGGTCAAAGGAATCTTACGTTATTGGGCGGACAAGCTTTTTGAACTTGACCTTTGACCTAGTGACCTCAAAATCAATAGGGGTCATCTACTAATCATGACTAACCTCCATGCCAAATATGAAGACTAAGGGTCAAAGGAATCTTAAGTTATTGGGCGGACAAGAAAAAAACGACGGACGGCCGGACAAGCTGATTCCAGTATACCCCCCTTACAACTTTGTTGTGCGGGGGTATAATAAGTGATGTAAATGAGAAAACCATACTCCTTAAAATCTAAAAATAGAAAGTTACCTCAATGTCAGCATCATCAGCTGTTTCCTGTTGACTGGTTCCCACAAATTCCTCTTTATTACTGCCGGGTTCAAGTCGATTCTCTTCGGCATGCCTTACTTTACTCTCCACCACTTTATCATGCCAATTTCTCTTCTTTTTCATCACATTAAAACTACTGTTCTTTGCAGTTGAATTTATCTCAAAAATCGTCTAGAAACAAAAAATATATTCAGTAATATAAATGTCTGATCTAATCTTAGAAATAAATACTTTCTATTTTACCTTCTTCTGTTTGCAGCTGTGTAAATCAAGACGTTGTTGACCAGACCAGCCTGGATGCTTTCCAATCAGCTCTGGCCAGCCAACATATAAACTACTAATCACGGAGTTGTTTTTACTCTTTTAATAGAACCTGTAAATAGGGAAACTTTTTATTTTTATTTTGGAAAACAGTCAGTCCTGCCTGCTACGTATGTATATACAGTTTTTTTACCCAATTGCGAGTATACTCCTTGCGGAGTGATGCAATCACTTGAGATGATGAAATCATTTTTTTTTTACCTTATTCAAGGTGTAAATGTCTGTTCTAATCTTATATTTGGATATATGATCAATGGTGCAGCCGAGTAAATCTTTTTTACCTTATTCACTGATGTAAATGACTGTTGTAATCTTATTTTTGGATACATGGACAATACATAGTTTTTATTTTACCTTCTCTTTTCATTAAAGTTAATATCACACTATGAAAATGACATAAATTTTAATACTTTATAAATGTTAATTCTGGGTATAAGAGAAACTGGCCGATAACATAGCAAACTTGACCCTTTAAGTGCTGGAACCAAAATCGTTTAGCCTTTGCCACAAGTATAGAGCAAGATCAGCCTGCACATCCGTGCAGTCTGACCAGGCTCTATATTGTTGGCTGACAAACTTTAAATTTTCAAACTGATATCCCTAAAATTGATAAAGGACAGTCCCAAAATGGAAGTGGGACAAGTCCATTTAAAATATTGGGCATGTTCAAGTGTAACCTTCTGTAGATTAATATCCTCTTTTACAAGAATGGTATCATAAAATTTTCCCATTGACCCATTTGGCCCGTATGATTATTCCGAGTGTAGGACAAAAACCCTTCCGGACAAAAGCTCTCTCGGTCAAAATGACAATGCGGACAGTATTTGTACGCTTTGTCATTTTTGGATTGGGGGGCTTTTGTCCGGGAGGGCTTTTGTCTGTTTCCCAATTATTACGGTGCCCAGTATAAAGAAACTTATATACAACAACATTTACAAGCAGACCTCTATTGTATTGTCAACTTGTCAAAATATTAACCTCTTTGACAATCAATTTAGGAGTGGTGTTTGGGATAATAATGAGAGCATACTTACTGTGTTAGACTTGTACGACTTTAATGCATTCAGAAGATTAAGTCTTTCTGCTTCGGAGCTGTCTGTATCTAAACCTGTAAATATATATTATACCTTCAAATAGACCTATAGTAACATTAACATATAGTCATATAAACCCATAGTCTCATAAACTTTTAGTCACATAAACCTAAAATATTGATACAAAATGACTAAGTGTGATCTTCACCTTGACCTGAGAAAGGTCAAACCTGCGCTTTGCACATTGTCTTATTATGGTATACATTTCTACTGAGTAATTACAATTTCCTTCCATTGATTTAAAAGATACAGACCGAACACAAAAACCTGATAACGGACAGACAACCAGGGGCATAACAATATATGCCAAAATACTTTTGGGCGTATAAAATGAAAACAAGAAACATGGCAATGCCATGAAACCAGGTTTTCAATTATCACCATTGTAGATAAATATGTTGTATTTGAAAACAATGTAACTATGTGCAATGTAAAACATGAATAATGTAGGAGGAATTTCCACAGAGGAAATGTTCACTATAATTATATTCTGTATAAGGAAAAAAAACAAAGGGCCATAATTAAATAAAAAAATTATTCAATCACAAAACCCCGACAATATGCGCCAGGGCACTGGATGACAAAGCTACTGTGAAAGTTTGAACAAAATCCGTTGAGAAATGTAGGAGTTCAGCACAGAAGAATTTTTTCACTATATTTTCTGTATAAGGAAAAATAACAAAAGGCCATAATTAGGTCAAATATTATCCAATCACAAAACCCCGATAATGTGCGCCAGGGCACTTGATAACAAAGCTTCTGTGAAAGTTTGGTCAAAATCTGTTGAGAAATGTAGGAGAAGTTGCGCATGGTAAAAATTGTTCACTATATAATCTGTATAAGGAAAAAAAACAAAGGGCCATAATTAGGTCAAATATTATACAATCACAAAACCCTGACAATATGCCCTAAGGCACTTGATGACAAAGCCTCTGTGAAAGTTTGGTCAAATTCCGTTGAGAAATGTAGGAGGAGTTGCGCACAGAAAATTGTTCACTATATATCCTATATTGGGAAAAAAACAAAGGGCCATAATTAGGTCAAATATTATCCAATCACAAAACCCCGACAATATGCGCCAGGGCACTTGATGACAAAGCTTCTGTGAAAGTTTGGTCAAAATCTGTTGAAAAATGTAGGAGGAGTTGTGCACAGAAGAAATTGTTTACGCCCGCCCGCTCGCCCGCCGACATACCTCAAGCTAATAACCAGTATTTTCCTTCGGAAAACCTGGTTAAAAACGGAACATAAATTTGTAACATTATTTTCATCTACAATCAAGTAAACTCCTAGTTATAATGATCCATGTATTGTAATTTAATTATTAATTGTTTTGTAATTTCAATAGTTCTTGTTTGCAGTTGACATTGCCCTAACTGCATAGCAGGAGACACAAAAATTATTTACACTACAAAACACATTTATTCAAGGGCGATAAAAATCCTTCAACCGAAAAACCTGTGTAATATGCGCAAGTACTGGAGCTACAGATCAATCCTGTAAAATTTCATTGAAACTGTATTAGTGGTATAAGAGAAGTAGTCTGTACAAATTTTAAAAATTAAAATCATTAAAGGGACATAATTCTGACCAAAATCAAAAATCATTAAATAAAATGCAAATAAAACAAGACATAGTATTGACCATTACTGTTAAGTTTTGATGAAATTGCATCTGAAGAGTAGTCCAAACAAGTAGCTGGTAATTGAGGGGCCATAACTTAGCCAAAAATCTTTCAAGCAGAAAACCTGTGATATATATGAAAGTACTTGAGCTACCAATCACGCCTGTTAAATGTCAATGAAATTGATGTTTCTGTTTAATGCTATCATAATGACTCCTTATGGTAATAGTATGATATTTCATGATTAAAATAATTACCGAACATTGGATGTGTGCCGATATGTTGACCTAGTTTCTCCATTTCTTTGACTCGTTTCACCGATTCAGGGGCAGATGGCGGTCTTGATCGTATATAATGACCATACGCATTACTGCATACTTTGACCATAGCTTTCTGAAATAAATCAACATCAAAAAAGTAAACAAGATGTTTAATGTCAATGTGTCTAATCTGTTAGTAAATAACAAGATTATAGTTACCATTGATGGGTCAAGGTCATATTTCAATAACTCAAAAGTGAAGCTTTTGTCCAGAGGTGTGTTGTGTCTTAATTACAAACAAATACCTATATAATCAGTTCAATAAAAACAAACGCTTTTCTTAAGCTTTCGACGTTTAGTCTTCCTCAGAAAAAATTGATGTTTATAAAATAACAAATGACAAATGACGCAATGTCTGTTTAACTATACGTTAAACAGAATGTGACGTTAACGCGGGAATAAAGAACTTTATTAAATAAATACAGAATCTTTCATGAATATAAATACAGCAATATACAATAAATTACACATATAATATGGATCTGCACGTGATACAAAAATTCTCATAATTAATAATAATAAAAAAACCTTGATACGAGAAAAAACATACTACTGGTTGGGGACCCACAAAACCGGACAACCACCAAACCCGGACGGCCCCGAAAATGCTTGATTTAGAATTTTCTTTGTTCAGTGGTTGTCAGTCACTTTTTTATCAACAATAAATGCATGTTTCTTCTATAATTAAGTAAATAAATTTATTTCAACCTCCGTAAATGGTAATATTTTAATGTCTATTTCAAGAATGTTGACGTTGAAATTTGGGGGTCAAAAAAGCAATGCTTGACCTCATATAACAGCAATAATTATTTGCAAAGTAAACAATAGAATATCCAAAACATCAGCATTTGCTGCTGAAATATTGTGTGTCATGTTATAAAAAAACAAGATTGCATTTGAGAAAAATGCTATGCCACCGCCTGGCTCAAATTTCATAGCTGTACATCAAAGGACAAGAAAGTAGGTCACATCATCAAAATCTAGGTCAAAGTTCAATTTTACAACTAAAACTGTGCACATGGTCAAAATGTCATTGCTGTACATCAAAGGACAAGAAAGTAGGTCATTGTCCCCTTGGGCAAGGCATAATTTTAACCCAAGGGTTTAATAACAATCTTGATACAGGTCCACCAAACAACATTTTAAGTCAAAAATCTAAGCTATAGCTTTCTCCCATTCAGAAAATATTTGTTTTATTTTCTGTTTTTACTACATGTACATAATGAGAATCACTGCCCCCGGGCAGGGCCAATTTTTGACATTTGAACAACTTTGGTAGAGGACCTATAGATGATATCATATATCAAACATCAAAGCTCTATGCCTTGAACCTTCAGACAAATATTTTTTTTTTCACTATATGTACATAATGAAAATCAATGACCCCCGGGGCGGAACCAATTTTGACCCCAGGGCTATAATTTGAACAATCTTGCTAGAGGTTCACTACACAATGTTTCATGCAAAATATCTTAACTCTATCCTTTGTAAATTTAGAGAAGATGATTTTTTAAGTTTTAACTATATACATATAAGATATACCTATGGCTCCCAAGGGCGGGGCTAACTTTGACACAAGAGGCAAAATTTGAACAACTTTGGTAGAGTACCTTTAGATGATATTATTTAAACAATTATTAAAGCTCTAAGCCTTGTACCTTCAGATTAAATAACATTTTTTTATTTTTTACTATATGTATATATTGAAATCAATGACCCCCAGGGCGGGGGCAATTTCGACCCCAAGGCTATAATTTGAACAATCTTGCTAGAGGTTTACAACACAATGTTTCATGCAAAATATCTAACCTCCAGCATTTGTCAATTGCTAGAAGAATTTTTTTAAAGTTTTTACTATATACATATAAGGAAAACCAATGACCCCTGGGGCAGGGCCGATTTTGACCCCAGGGCTATAATTTGAATAATCTGGGTAGAGGTCTACCAGACAATGCCTTATGCAAAATATCTTAGCTCTAGGCCTTTTGGGTCTTTACAAGAAGGTATTTTAAGTTTTTACTATATGTACATTAGTGAAAATCAATGACCCCGGGGCGGGGCCGATTTTGACCCAAGGGCTATAATTTGAACAATCTTGGTAAGGGTCTACCAGATGATGCCTTATGCAAAATATCTAAGCTCTAGGCCTTTTGGGTTTTTACAAGAAGGTATTTTAAGTTTTTACTATATGTACATATAGTGAAAATCAATGACCCCCGGGGCGGGGCCGATTTTGACCCCAAGGCTATAATTTGAACAATCTGGGTAGAGGTCTACCAGACAATGCCTTATGCAAAATATCTTAGCTCTAGGCCTTTTGTGTCTTTACAAGAAGGTGTTTTAAGTTTTTACTATATGTACACATAGTGAAAATCAATGACCCCGGGGCAGGGCCGATTTTGACCCAAGAGCTATAATTTGAACAATCTTGGTAAGGGTCTACCAGATGATGCCTTTTGCAAAATATCTAAGCTCTAGGCCTTTTGGGTTTTTACAAGAAGGTATTTTAAGTTTTTACTATATGTACATATAGTGAAAATCAATGACCCCCGGGGCGGGGCCAATTTTGACCCCAGGGCTATAATTTGAACAATCTTGTTAGAGGTCTACCAGACAATGCCTTATGCAAAATATCTAAGCTCTAGGCCTTTTGGGTCTTTACAAGAAGATTTTTTAAATTCATTCTTATAATTCCTTTTGGTTGCCATGGCAACCAGATTTCTGCATGAAATGAAATTCTTTGAACAACTTTGGAAGCCCTTCACCCAAGGAACAATCCTGCCAAGTTTGGTTGAAATTGGACTACTGGTTTTTCACAAGAAGATTTTTTAAGTTCACTATATAATCTATATAACACACACACACACACACAAACAAACACACAGGTGAATCGCTATATGCCACCGCATCGCAGATGCTGCGGTGGCATAAAAAAAAGAACATCAAAGCTTTTATCTGAATTAAATCAACGTTATTACATATCTGTCCGGACACATGGTACTGTAGTGTGCACAATTTAGGTAATTTTGATACCCTCCTTGACGGACCTCGGATATAAGTGTCAACATAATCAGAACTAAACAAACTAGTTTGTTAGTTAGGAGAAGAACCTAGCTGTACTGTGTCAAATTTTCGTACCTCTAGCTTTAAAATTATGAAATTTGTATAGAAAAATGTTCAAAAAGTGTCCGGTTGATGGTCCCTGACCAGAACATGTATATGTATACCGGCTAAATAACGACAAAGTTATATATTGTATAAAACTTTTGCATTCATACCATAGGAAAATGTGTTAAGCTTATGAATCCAGTATGATTCTTATAATAAGCCTTCCATATCATCGGAGACAATCTCTATAGGCATAAATTTAAAATCCTTAATACAATGATTGGTTTTATTAAAGTGTGTAGCGACATTGGTCGAAAATTAACGGATCGGAAAAATTGTTGATATCAAACCTATGGCTATTCAGCGTTTAGAACAACATATTGCTCTTTACATTTATCACAAGTGACAAGATATATAACATTTTTCGTAGAACAATCAGTATTGTTATTTACATGATAATTCTTACCAGGAATATATGCAAGTAACCCTTTGGCTGGTGCCAACTGATTCTACCCACGTGACCAGTGCAGACCAAATCATTCTGATCATGGTGCGTAGTGTTCATTCTTCAGTCAGTAAAAAATTTGAAATTTTCCCTAAAATTTTCATTTAAGATTAAGTGGAGATGGTTTTAAATGAAGAGATATAAACAGATATTATACATACAATATCATACGACTCCTCGTGCCAGGCAAATATCGTCTCGGACAAGTCATCTATTATTGTTTGTGGTACAGTACCATATAAACCATCTTCATCTGTAATAGTGTATTATCATTCTCATAATAACATCTACCACATGTTTGATATGTCACTTTTCATCAGATAAACATGATGTTTATATAGTTAAATATATACAACTGCTGTCAATTATTGAAGAAAACTCATTTTTTCCTCTAACAGAAGATGCTTGCTGTATTTAAAATTCTTTATAAATATACAGGTTATATGGCCGTATATAAACAGCTGTTTGCAATATAATCCTAGTGGCTTGGATTATATTTCCAAACAACCATTTATATAGGGCCATATAACCTGTCAAAAATCTTGATGACTAATAATCTATAAATATTACCAAAAATTAGAGATCTCTTGAATGTATTGAAAGTAGATGAAAATTATGGCCATTAATAATAAAATGAAAAATACTGGAACTAAATTTATAAAAGCTTTTGCCAATTATCATATTATGTGAAAATACTTGCTATAATAAAAGATTTACTCATAAATCAGTATAGGTTACCTTTGACTTGTTTACCAAGAGGTACAAACTTTAGCGTTCTTCCAAGGAAAACATGGAGATCAACAACGTATGCTACTTCATCTGGTGCTATCAAAGAAAAAGCTACGCCACTACGTCCAGCACGAGCAACACGACCTGTCAAATTATCACGAGAGTAGTTTACAAATTATCGACGAACAATGTATGATTCTAAGATCACATATCATTACCTTAGTGCTGTAACAGTCCATGTGAATTAAATAGGAGTTAACTAGTTATCGCACGGAGGAGACAATAAGCTCATCAATAACACTATCAAACCCATTACCTGATAAATGTGCACTGCAATCAAGTTTCAGGGATTAATCATTTTCATATAAAAAACAACAAGAGCACTGCATGCAGTGTTAATGCTTGCCTGTTTTAAATTATCGTAAAAAGGGGCATAACTAAAAAATTATTGCTTTCAGAATTATGCTCCTTGTCTAACTGCTGCACCTTGTCATAATATGTCAAGTTTTCCAAGTTTTATGTTGTTACTTTTTAAAATGGTTAAATTACTGCCAACATGATAGTATTTGCACAACAACAACAATGACCCTGCAACGATCAAAACAGCTCAACTTTTTTTTGGAAACAGAGGAGCTAAAAATTGAGGTACCAATAATATAGAGCCTAGTCGGACAGTACAGGCGCAGACTTTAAGTTCCAGCACGTTCAGGAGTCGGGGAAACAAGTACCTATAAAAGCCCTTATAAAGACTATGACGCCAAACTAAAATGTCATTAAAATGTTTACAATCTATATTCCCGATCACTCACCTACTCTATGAACAAACAGTTTAGCTTTGGCAGGAAAATTAAAGTTTATCACATTATCTAGAAGTGGTATATCAATTCCTCTTGCCGCTAAATCCGTTACAATCATCACCATTACTTTCCGATGTTGGAACTTTGCCAAGTTTATTTTACGTGCTGTTGGGTCCAATGAACTATAGATGTAGGTGCAGGAAACATCAGCTTTCTGAAGTACCTACATTAAAAAATTTCATCTTAATAGTACACGTCATACAACAGAATTTTAAATGATGATTAAATCTTCTTTTTTTTTTGTAAAAAAAGCAGTTTTCATTTATATGAGAGACTGATGTACATCTTATTTTTTATATTGAATAAATGTAAGACAAGTACACACAAAAAGATTATAACAAGAGCTGTAACTGAGCTGTAAGTGACTTATGCCCCCAAAAGGAAGCTGTGACATAAAATTCGCAATATATGCCAAAATATCGGTAATATAGGGCAACCACGTTTGATAAATATCATTCCTAAAACTTCAATGAAATTCCATTAGAAGTGTTAAGGAAAAAGTCTAAACAAATTTTACAATAAAATCATCATCAAGCATAACTGTGCACAAAAAAAATCATGCACAAAATCATGGCACAGTGCACAACTAGGTTTGGAAAATAATGACACAATACAAACAATTTCATAAATGTTCACTGAAATTTCCCAAGTGGTTTTGGTGATAAAGAATGGACAAAGTTAATTTACTGAAAAATCAAGATACTATGCACAACTAGGCTTGGAGACTAACAGTCCTGTGAAGTTTTAACTGAAAATCTCCCCCCCCCCCCCCCCCACCAGCATCTTTGGCAATGAAGAGTTACAAGCTTACTTCATCCAAAAATTGACCATTTACTGAAATGTCCCCATTCCCCGGCTATTGGAGATGAAGTTTCTGGAATTTCTCATTGTATCAAATTTAGGCAGTTAAATTTACAGTTCCTAGTCAGACTGCTAAGATGTTGCAAAGGGAGATAATTCATGGCTTTTAGAGTGGGGAGCTCAGGCGGCATCAATAATTACATGCTAGGCCTTTGTTAAACACATAAACAAGGGAGATAATTAATGTGACAGCCTTTACCATGTTGAGATATTCCACATGATGTTTGGTAGCAGCAAATACAACAGTCTGTTCATCTTCTGGTATCATATGTTTCAGTATGTGTAACAACACACCAAGTTTGTCGTCTGCTCGACACTGCAGGAATGAAAGCTACAATACAGAAATAATTAATATTATACAAAGTTCAATTAACAAAAGAAACAAGTGCATTTTTAAAACCACAGAAACAAGTATATTTTTCACACCACAAAAAATTGGTGCATTTTTCACACCACAAAAATTGGTGCATTTTTCACACCACAAAAAAACTGGTGCATTTTTCACACCACAAAAAAACTGGTGCAATTTTCACACCACAAAAAACAGGAGCATTTTTCACACCACAAAAAAAATAGTGCATTTTCCACATTACAGAATCAGAAAGAAAATTTAGTGCAATCTGATGAAATTTTCACAGGACAGAATAGTGTGAATTTTTCATATTATTGAATCTGGCAAATTTTTTACATGACACAAACAAGTAAATTTTTATGACCAAATCTGGTGAATTTTTCACATGCCCAATAAGTGTTAAATTCAATAAATTGTAGGACATGATTCTCAATAATAAAACTTAATGTATACATTGAATATTTGTGTTTACCTTTGGTCTTGACATAACCCGTTGAACTAGTAATTCAGACTTACAGGTTCAATTCCCCTCTCCTTTACTTTCATTCCTTCTGGTCTTTTAGATGAGACCTTAAAATGTAAAGTCCCTTACATTGGTGCATTACTTTAGGCATGTAAATTAATGTACTACATCATGCACTATCCCGAAAATAATAACTTATTCTGCAGTGTGCGTCACAATATGACCAACCACAACAAAATTTACCTTCAACTGATCACTTAGTTTGGTGTCAACATCTAATCTAATCAACATTGGGTCATGTAGCCCGGCTTTAGCAAAGTCTACCAGCAGTTTAGGTAATGTTGCTGAAAACAGCACAGTTTGTCTGGACTCTGGTAATCTATTTAATATCTCATTTAACTGCTCCTGAAATCCCATCTCAAATAATCTGCAATAATCAATTTTACATTTATAAAACCACAAACTCCATTCAAATGGAGAGGAAGCTATGATGTCATACACTTAAAATCTGTACCAGCAATTAATTATCACGCAAGTTCTCATTTTTTGTGAGATCTCCTGAGACCATGTTTGTCATCTTGAAATCGCAAAGAAACTTAATTGAAAATTTCTGTAATTATTATTAATTTTTGTGTGTGTGTAAATATGATAAAATTGGAGGAAATAATATTAAAATGGAAAGTGATCAAGACCAATAAACAACATAAACATTCGTTTACGTAAAATAAGATGGCGGAAATCGACCATCTTCAAGGGCCAATTAATCTCGTGCAAAGGACTGTGTGTCTGGTCGTGAAGATATTCTATTTGGGAGCTTATTTATCCCTTTATTTATAAGTCTCTGATAAAACAACAAAAAAGCAAACATTTACAAACCTTTACACCATGAACCAACATAAGCCCTATGCTCATTGTGTTTAACTCTTTCAAAGATTAAAATAATGAAAAACTGATAAAATTGTCAAAAGAACTGCCTGTAAAACAGTATGCTCCACTATTCTCAGTAATTGACAGTAAGCAAAGGGGCAAAACTCTGTAAAAATTTAACTCAGAGTTCAAGGAACCTGTGCCCATAATGTTAGATAATCACAGAAAACAAGTGGGTGAAATTTCAGCCCATTCCCTTCAATAGTTCTACAGACAACAACTTGGACACAAAAACTTGAACCAAAGCGTGACATCGACAGAGACGCTAACACCTAGGTGAGTACAGTAAGTAGACTCTATACGGTAGGTTTACCAACTTTTAATTTTTCATCTTGATAACCCTAAAACTGATAGTGGATAGTTCCAGAAATGGAAGCTGGTCAAGATCATTTAAGATAACCAGCAGGTAACAGGTTCAAGTCATGATATAGAGCCACAATAAAAACTTACCTATCTGCCTCATCAAATATAATATATTGTATAGACTTTAGTTTCAAATCCATCTCCACGGCAACATGCATAAATCTTCCAGGAGTAGCAATTATTCTGTAATATAAAATTGTAATTAAATAAGAGGATATTTTGATGTTATGTACCAAAGAAACACATATCCTCTATTTATTTCATGCTTTTAAGGGTTTTTTTACTTATTTTTACTGATTTTTGCTGTCATTGATTCAATGCAAAGCATATTGACGATACAATGATATTGGATGATAAAGCACAGTCACATAAATTCACATAGCCCTGTATCTCTATATAAATTATACTTCTAAAAAGAAATTACGACAACTAATATTTTAATTGAGCACTTTTTTATTAAAGTAGTGTATGAATTGACAATTTCATTCATAACAGCAAATAACGTCATCCTAAGATGGCAATTCATGCATAAAAGGAGTGGGAATGACTTCTTATAAAGCACACAACCTGTCATACAAGTGGGCTACATCAAAGTTTTTACATAATGATGACAATGATGATGCAGCAGAAACAAAGAAGCATTTTTTTTCCAGATATAAATGATATGTGACACTAGATGTACATACATGTCTGGGTTAGCATGTAGGGCAGCAAATTGGTCCTCCATTCTGTCTCCACCCAGCACAACAGCTGCTCTCAATCCTGTATATTTTCCTAACTGTAATCACATGTAAATACAAAATGTTACTTATAATTTCATACCATTGTATATTATTATGCAAAGTCTTATGATAGAAGCTGCAGAGGGATAATATATACCAGTTTGAGGGTTGGTATTATGTACTATCCCCAAAAAATATGATAAACAAGATCAACAAGGAAAGGCTGTGTTCAATGAACGTAACTGTGTTATCTATATTATTAAATGTAAGCTGAAAAATTACAAATGGAAGGTGAAAAAATAAGTATCTCCCAGGAAATATTCTTTTTGACTGCCTCAGGGTGATATAAAAATATCCCCCAGGAATATTCTCTATGAAGGCAATTTCAATGTGCCCTACGGCCTAGGGAGAAATAAGAAATAATTCCCTTGAAATATTCCCTTTGAGGGCAATATTCATGTGCCCTATGATGATAATAGAATTATTGCCAAAGGAATATTCTCTTTGTGGGTGATTTATGATCAGATCACAATATGGGTAGAAGTATTGAGGTAAAATGAAGTACTACAATTATAACATACCTCCTTTGCAAATTTCAGAGTTTGAAGAGCAAGTTCTCTCGTTGGTGACATAACAAGTGCTCGCGCACCAGACTTGGCACAGTGGGTCTTCAAATGCTCAAACATTGGTATAAGAAACGCTGCAGTTTTACCACTACCAGTCCTCGCCATGGCAACAACATCTTTCCCGTCCATAATGATAGGTATGGTCTAACAAATAATGACAAAACATTTGAACTCTATAACACTCATAGATGATAGGGATAATAAATAATGACAAAACAAATAATTTAACTCTTCAAACACTAGTAGCGAACCTTACTCAACCAACTGTGTAAGAACTGAACCTGGTCAGTTTTGGTTCTAGCCAGATAGGGATTGGCTCTAGGTAGGTAAGGGGTGTTAACATGCTAAATTTGCATTTATTTTTGTCTTTGACTTGAAATTAGACAACAATTACTAATGGAAAGGGATTTAGCAGCATATGGAATGACATAAAAATGTGGAAGAGATGATTCCATAACCTCTACTGTAACAAAACTTGAAAAGCACAGCATTGGGTGTTAACACTGTTCTTGTCTGTTAGCAGCAACTAATATATATATAAATAGTGTACACTAAAAAGGGACATAACTCATAAAATATTGCTTTCAGAATAATTCCCTTTGTCTTACAACTGTTCTTTATCATGATAAAAAAGTATTCCAAGTTTCATGTTGATATCTTCCACAGTTTAAAAATCATTCTACTTAATAGGCAATTTTTAAAAACTTTAAATGAATGAAAGGGGCATTCCCCCCAAAATATATTGTTACAGAATGAACCCCCATCCCTTACAACTGCACTTCATCATAAATAGAACAGGTATTCCAAGTTTCATGCAGAAAAAAACAATGTTTGAAATATGGACTACATTGAAGTTTTTATACGCCGACAATGTTGCCACCGCAACAATCTTTACAGTCCGAACTTTTTATAACACAACATATAACCATGCTAATGTCTACACAAATATATTTCAAAACATATTACTTACACTATACCTTATTTTTCTTATGCCATAATGTTCCTTAAATTTAAAGGTATTTTGAAAATTGTACTTGCATGTCAAAGATGTTTAAAAATCTTAAAAATTATAAAAATCATTGTCATACTGGGTTTTACCTTTCTTTGTATAGGTGTTGGTATCTTATAACCTTTCCGTGTGACCCCTTTATAAACATTATGAGATAACCCTAAAATATATAAAAACAAAAGTTGGATTGAAACATAACATAGCAATGATAATAAATGAAAACATTTACATGAATAAAGCTTTTCTATAAATACTTTCTACTGTGACTAACAAGAGGTGGAAGTAAGGCAGGACACTGGAGTCAATAAGGAAGTATTCTTTATTTACATTTTTGGAAAAGTTGGCCGGCCCAGATTCAGGGTTTTCATTGAAAACAGATTGGCGAATCGCGATCCATATCATTGGTTAAAATTAATGCTGTGAAAATTGGTTGTACTTTCAATCTGTAGATTAAAATATCCCCTTTCACCCTTACCCGAATCAGCTGTTTTCCTTAGCATATCTGTTGTCTTAGATAAAAATTAAAACTCTGTCCATTGCATAGGTAAATATGTGTTGTTATTGGCAAAAATGATTTGGGGGAAAAAATCAAAATCAACCAATTTGAAACAACCTTTGCTAAACAATTCTATTTTATATGAAAACCAAGATGAAACTGCTTTCCACAGTTTAAATCACTCCAAAACATTTCATGGTTTTCTTTATTTTATAAAACTCTTTTAGAAAGAAAATGTTTCTATAAAACAATATTATAATTTATACACTCTTTCAGGTGGAGCATGGAATTGGCCTTAAAAAATCACTAGCACAAAAAAAAAACTTTTCTCAGTGCTTGATAGTAAATAATAAAGCAATTAACAAACATGATGATTTTATTAACAAGAGGGCCATGATGGCCCTGAAATCGCTCATCTGTATATAGGCCCCTGGGCCAAGGGCAATTCTAAACCAGGGGCTTTTATTTGAACGAACTTGGTAGACACCCATTAGAAGATGTCTGTGATAAATATCTAAGCTCTACCTCTTTGGGGTTTTTAAAGGAAGATTTTTTTTAAGTTTTTACTATATACATATAGGAAAATCAATGACCCCCCCCCCACCTTGGAGGGGCCAATTTTGACCCCAGGTCTTTTATTTGAACAAACTTTGTAGACACTCACTAGAAGATATTTCATGCTTAGTAGCTAAACGCCAGCTCTTTTTATAAGATTTTTACTATACACATATAAGGAAAATCAAAGACCCCTGGGGCGGGGCCAATTTTAAGCCAAGGACCCTTATTTGATAAAACTTGGTAGACACCCATTAGAAGATGTTTCATGCTAAATATCTTAGCTCTAGCTCTTTGGGGTTTTTAAAAGAAGATTTTTTAAGTTTTTACTATATACATAAAGGGAAAAACAATGACCCCCTGGGGCGGGGCCAATTTTTACCCCAGGGCTTTTATTTGAACAAACTTGGTAGACACCCACTAGAAGATGTTTCATGCTTAATATCTAAGCTCTAGCTATTTGGGGTTTTTAAAAGAAGATTTTTTTAAGTTTTTACTATATACAAATAAGGAAAATCAATGACCCCCAGGGGCAGGGGCCAATTTTGACCCCAGGGCATTTATTTGAACAAATTTGGTAGACACTGACTAGATGATGTTTCATGCCACATATTTGAGCTCTAGCTCTTACCGTTTTCTAAAAGAAGATATCTAAAGTTTGTTTTTTGGGGTAGCTATAGCAACCAGAGTTCTTCTTGGAATTAAATTCTTTGAGTTGACTACCAAAGAAACATTCCTGTGAAGTTTGAATGAAATTGGCTTGGCGGTTTATGAGGAGATGTCGGACGACAAGCGATCACAAAAGCTCACCATGTCACTTTGTGACAGGTGAGCTAAAAACACAAGTCATACTGTGTATGACATACAATTGTAGTTATGAGTCTTCGAAAGTGATGCAGGATTTTTTTTCACTAAGGACCATAATTCATTCAAAATCCATGTCAGAGTTAATGGTTTTAGAAAGTGATCTTCAATAATAAGTCATAAAACACTATTAAGATTCAAGTGAATACCCTCAATAGTTTTGAAAATTGTTGTCACAGGAATTTTCTGTATCCAAAAAGACTCTAAACTAAGTCAAAATCCAAGCTAGAGTTATGGTCCTTGGAAAGTGACCTCTTAATACGATGTCAAAGACAAAATATCAACTAGAAATGTGTCCATAGGACACGGGTGCCCCCACCGCGCCACTGTTCTGTCAATCTTTTTACTAAGTCAAGGGAAATAACTCTACAAATACTAGATAAATTCACAAGCGAAACCCCATGTGCAAATCTAAATATGCTGAGCAACCTACCAATAAGGTTTAATGACTATGTCAAATCCTTTTTGAGTAACTTGCGACACAAGTTGAAAATTGCAAAAATTTTCTAAGTGAAGGGCAATAACTCTAAAAATACTAAATAAATCCAGAAGAAAAAACCTGGTGCATAACTACACATGCTGATCAATATTCCTGTAAAGTTACATGACTCTAGATAGGTCAAATACTTTTTGAGTTACGTGTGACACATGTTGAAAATTGCAAAATTTTACTAAGTGAAGGGCAATAACTCTAAAAATACTAAATAAATCCAGAAGAAAAAACCTGGTGCATAACTGCACATGCTGATCAATATTCCTGTAAAGTTACATGACTCTAGATAGGTAAAATACTTTTTGAGTTACGTGTGACACATGTTGAAAATTGCAAAATTTTACTAAGTCAAGGGCAATAACTCTGAAAATACTAAAAATATCCAGACGAAAATACCCAGGTGCACAACTACACATGCTGATCAACATTCCTGTAAAGTTACATGACTCTAGGTCAAATACTTTTTGAGTTACATGCGACACAAGTTGAAAATTGCAAAATTTTACTAAGTCAAGGGCAATAACTCTGAAAATACTAATTATATCCAGACGAAAATACCCAGGTGCACAACTACACATGCTGATCAACATTCCTTCAAAGTTTCATGACTCTAGGTCAAATACTTTTTGAGTTACATGCGACACAAGTTGAAAATTGCAAAATTTTACTAAGTCAAGGGCAATAACTCTGAAAATACTAAAAATATCCAGACGAAAATACCCAGGTGCACAACTACACATGCTGATCAACATTCCTGTAAAGTTTCATGACTCTAGGTCAAATACTTTTGAGTTACATGCGACACAAGTTGAAAATTGCAAAATTTTACTAAGTCAAGGGCAATAACTCTGAAAATACTAAAAATATCCAGACGAAAATACCCAGGTGCACAACTACACATGCTGATCAACATTCCTGTAAAGTTTCATGACTCTAGGTCAAATACTTTTTTGAGTTACATGCGACACAAGTTGAAAATTGCAAAATTTTACTAAGTCAAGGGCAGTAACTCTGAAAATACTAAAAATATCCAGACGAAAATACCCAGGTGCACAACTACACATGCTGATCAACATTCCTGTAAAGTTTCATGACTCTAGGTCAAATACTTTTTGAGTTACGTGCGACACAAAAGTGAACGGACGGACGGAAGGACGGACGGAAGGACGGACAGACGGACGGAAGGACAAGGGTAAATCTAAATGCCCGCCACTAACGTAGGGGCACAAAAATTAACAAATACTGCAGTGTGGAATTATTACCCATAGACTGGAAGCCTCCTGATTTCTTTTTCTTTCTGTTCTGTTGTGTAACAAGCTTGCGTACATCACTTTGTTCCTGGTCTATGTCAACATCAGAGTCATAATCAACCTCAATATTCTGAAAAAAAATAATTCACTTTTGCTTTGAGCACATTCACATACATATCCATCGTTAAATATTAGTTTTAAGTTCTTGGGACAAATCATATGTGACAGTTTGTAATTTGAATGCATAATATACTTTATTTTGTTTTACACTTACTCTTTCTCTGTTGTTGTTGTACAATCATACAATCAGTTTTTGCTTGAATAATCATTACAATTTAATTGATCTATTTCAGACTTCCCGAAAGTTGAAAAAAACTGTCAGACATTCGGTCTGACAAACCATGAAAATCTGTCGGACCGAAACGAAATCTGTCGGACCAAATAAAATTGATCAAAATCAAAGAATAACTTGTGTTTGTATTTCTAAGAAACTTTTTGTTTTTAATTTTTTTCGCCGTAAAAATCGGCACATTCCTTACAGCGCATTTTCATCTCCTCCCTATCATACACCAACGATTCACTGTCTTGCTTCTAATTTTCATTAAATTTTGTCTCAGGTCTATTCTTTTTATCCTTTTACTGCTGTTCTGCCTGTTCCTCTGACGTAGATTTTTTATTTTTCCAAGGTTTGGCACCTTTAGCGACGCCATTTTGTATACATGCGGCTTGGATAAAAGCCGGACAGTCGGACCGATCCGGAATAAAAACTCGTCGGACCTGATCAAAATTTATCGGACATGTCCGTCGGACCGACGTATTTCGGGAAGTCTGCTATTTCAATATGACATTTGTGTATATGTTGTGTACATGTAAACTGTTTATATATTGTAATTATGTTGTGTACATCAGCTGAGGCCCACATGGAAGATCCCGGAAACCAATGTGATAAAGGCTTACTTACTTACGCAGAATTCATTTACTGGAGTTCATGGGCACAACCATTTTGTCATTCATGCCAAAGTTAATTTGTTAAGGCTGCACCAATTGGTCATATTCATAGTATTTTTATTCAATGTTTCATTGTTGTTTATTTAGTTGTGATTTTGCATGTTGTGTTTTCTATATATATAAGCATTTCTACTTTTTGTCAGCTAGGTGCATCGGCCTATTGCAGTCAATACGAAAGTCAAAATTTGTTTCCACAAGGACTGGGATCCTTAGATTTATTTTCGGCCCTGATGATTTTTTCCCGGCCCGAACTCTGAAAGGTATTTTTTTGTAGGGTCGGGGGAGGGATATTGCCATAATTATAAACAAAAATATTTAGCAAATATGAATTATCAGACTCAACTATAAGATACTATGAAAAACATATACAGAAACATAATAAATAAAACATTAGCATAATTCACAAGAAAATGATACATCTTTCAAAGGTTTAATTTTGAAGATTGGAGAAAAAATATGTTTTGGTAAGGAAATTATCCAAGACAAGATGGTGGCTTACACTAATTAGCAAAAACTGGTTGTATCTTGGCGTGATTTTGGTTATCTGGGTCTGTGAATACAAGCAAGAATGAAATCTTGGAAGTTTTGCATATTTTAGAAGGCCAAAAATTGTTTCAAACTGGCTGAAATTTTATTGGGACATGAGGACTGACTGTATCGAAATTTATCTCGGCCCTCCTGATTTTTAGTTGGCGAGGTCCGAGGACCGACAGACTTTCGCACAGACTGCCTATTGGTACTCTTCGAAGCCTTAGTGCTACCGGGTATAGTATAGTACATAGAAATACCACCGTTTAAATAGTATTGTTTCGGTTTTTAGCAAACGTGTAAAGAAAAAATTCTATATGCCAGAGCCTGAATGCATCGTTATGGGGCAAATTGTTATGATGGAAATTATAAGTGTTGTTATGACAAGGAATGAAATACACATGTACCCTGGATATGCTTTATTGTGTTTTACTTTCAATTTCTATTTTGCCCACGTCACACCTGATAATAACCCTTTTTAAAAGCTATATGTAACAACTTTGTATCTGGTATCAGGTGGAAAGATGCCTGGACTTCTGACATTATTGTCACCCCATGTAGTTCTTATTAACTTTATGATAATATTGGATGAGGGGTGAGGTGTCTTCATTGATTTTCCTACTTATTTTAACAGACTCTGAAAAAAGGCTTCTTCCCAATTGAAATTTTCTTTAAAATCATGCAGTTTTCCCAAAAATCTTAACTTAAACCTGCTCTTTTTCTTCCCAAATCAACAATTTTAGGGATGATTTTTCCCAAAATCAAGAGGCTAAGGCCTCTCCCCAATTAAGTGAGAAAAATCACTGGTCTTATTGATTTTTGGGGGGTGAAGTGTCTTGAGGGGTGAACAAGTGAAGTGTCTGTGGGATGAAGTGTTTTGTTTCCGTAGTTCTTGTAGACCCCTACGGGTATCTTTAAATACACAAGACAGTACCCAAAATACTGAACCTTGTTTATGGTTTAGACGATTAAACTTCAAGGTATACATAGACGAGTTTGCCTATGTCACCCATTTACATACTTTTGAATTTTTCTCATCAGTGACCTCTTCAAAATCAGAATTGTCTTCTTCCTTCTGATGTCTAGGTCTCTGCCAAGGTTTTTTGTCTTTCTTCTTAAATTCCTTTCCTTTTCTCACATTGCTAGTTGGTTTTTCTCCATCATTAAATCGTTTGTTCTTTTCAGCGGGAATTTTTTCTCTCTTAAATTTTGCTTTCAATTGTTTTTTAATTTTAGTATTATCTTGTTTCCCTTTATGCTTTTGTTTCGACATTTTTATTCTGAAATACAACTATTTCAAAATTGTCAACAAAACGTGTTCATGGGCGCAGCCATTTAATTTACTCTCTAAACCTAATGCATTAATGCAAATTATCTATAATTATAGAAATAATGATATCAAAACCGTTCAAACAATTTAAATGAATAAAATAAATCAAGTTAAATCAGTCAATATAGTACAGTACAACAAGTCAAAATAGAAAATATAAGAAACATATTAGATCTACTTTGTATTAAAGAATAACTAAACTGTCAACTTCCGTTTTCGAAAAACTTTGTGATATTCTGACATAAAAACAGATTTTTGGTTTATTTCCTTAAAATTTCCTGTACGTATTCAAAGAATCAGTTTTTTTAACATACTTGTTCAATGGTACAAAGAATTTTCTACATTCTTAATACAAATGATTACGATAATCCATTTGTCATATATTTTCGCGATGCCAATTTAAGTTGTTTTATCAATAAACATTTGAAATGATCATAGAAAAGTCGAACATTTTGAAAATTTATTTCATGACAATGCGTTAGTTGTATTTGTTGCAAATTACACAAATTATAGGTTACTGTGCTTCTCTTAGTTTACATTACTTCATACATTTTAAAACAACTTAACAAGAAGGAAAATAAACAAAGATTGCACTCACAATACTATCAGCAGTCATGTTGTGTGATTAAAACCAAATTTTAATAATACAGTCCAACTTAGTTCGCTCGAACAAAGGAGGGCCTGTGCAAGTTTGTTCAAGAGATCGGTAGTTCGAGCGGAATTTGGAGGTTACGACGTTACGTACCATGGAGGTTACGTACCACTGCATAAATGTACCATTTTTGGAGGTTACGTACCACTATAGAAATATATAATAGTAAATTTTGTCAATCTTTTGTTAGATTAAAGTGACATTATGCTCATATTTTCATGGTCAAGTTGAGCTGAATCGACTTTATATTTCAAAAGATTGACTGTTAAAATGGTGTTTGATCAACATTTGATGTTGGAAAATGTTTAGAATAAAATTATTTATCTGTCTAATATTTAAAAAGACTGCCCCACTCTTTTTTTATAAACTAAGCGTTATAGGTAAATTCTAATGGATGTTTACAGAAATTTTATTTGGATCTGTGAGTTATTTATTGTTTATGCGAAATTATTAATTAAATTAAAAGGAATTATGGCAAAATGAAAACTTATTTTGACTTTCACCCGTTCACTCACTATATACCCCTAAATGGGCATAATGTCACTTTAAGAGTTTCGTCACATAGACTGCAAATAGAAGCAGGTCGTTGGTCAAGACCGGCGACTATACCAGTAAATGAAAGATTATGTAACTTTTGTAACGTCTTAGAAGACGAGTATCATTTTATTATTGAATGCAAGTTGTACGATGAACTTACACATAAATATATATTATCAAAATATTGGCGACGGCCAAATATGTACAAATTTATAGAATTGATGAATAACGAAAACCAGATGATAGTAAGAATGCTTGGAACTTTCATACATACTGCTTTTAAAAAACGTAACGAAATATTATATGGTAATTGAAATAAGGTATATGTTATACAAATATTTATCTAGATTGTTAATCATGTAAAGTTTTAATTTATCGAATGCATTATCACTTTTGGTGCTGTATCTATATAATGGATATTAATGTGTATTGTGTTAAGTTGTCTTTCATATGTAGCACAATGGTCTTATAACACAGAAAAGTACATTGGTCATGTAGTTTATCTTAGTATTATGTTCACTCCAGTCAGTCGCCTTTATGTTTCGTTTCGTTAAAAGGTTGACTTTAAAACTGGAAAGAGGTAACATGAAATTTAGTTCGAAATATGTCACAATTGGTAAGGGTGAATAAGGTTGAAAAAACCTTCTCCAAAGTAAACTTTGTTTGCAAGATATATTGTTAAAATGAAATTATTGTTAAATGTATAAACTGTTCGTCATAAAGTTTTGTATATGTATGCCTCATGGGCTTTTAAGCCTAATGGTTTTGATTGAAATAAACTTTGAAACTTTATAATAAAGTGATAATAAGGGATAAGGTGTGAAACTATCAGGTTTATTGTTCGCGCATTAATTGTATTAATTTTGTAATGAGATTAAATATGTATGAATATAAAAGTATAAACAACAAACCAATTAACGATAATAAACAAGTTTTATTTACAACACAAAACTGAAACGAACAAACGATGAAAATCATTAATAACACTAATATAATTACACGCACTACACTAAAATGGACAGTACAATGAAACAAACCACGGTAAATATAAAAAAAAACACTTTATAGTATTATTTTTTTATTTATACGCATTTCACTGAAATTAACTGAAATAAACAAAATAATCAATATAATAATATTTCATATGCATGTTAATATACCGGACAAAATTACTTACCTTGAAAAAAAAACAAGCGTTACATATTTATATACATTTACATTAAGTTTTATTTACACGTTAACCGAACTGTGCATAAAATGAAAATAATAATAATGTTACAATTAACAAGTATTTTTTAAAATATTTTTGAGTTTTATTTATCCGCACTGAATAATAATAATATACTGAAATAAACAAGATAAAATAATTTATAACAGTACATATGCAGGTTACGTTTTATTTACAGACTCATATATAAAAACACATAATTATGTTACACGCTCTGAAATGAAACAACAATACACAATTAACAAGTATTTTTTTAAATATTTTATTTATCCGCACTGAATAATAATAATATACTGAAATAAACAAGACAAATATTTGATAACAGTACATATGCAGGTTACGTTTTATTTACAGACTCATATATACAAACACGTCAATTTATATATTTTTCAGCTCCACTAAACTGCTCCTGGATGCTACTGTCTTCTTGTCAGAATCTACTAAAGATCTTCGTCGTCGCCGCAATGGTCATCCACTGTTGCTGGAATTGGTTCAGGCCCATGATGTGACTTGAATTTTTCAAAAGTTGATTTGTTGTTATTTCTCCGTCTTCATATTTGTTCCACAGGTCGAACAGCTTGTCATGGATGGCCTTGTACTGTTTCCTGCGTACCCTTGTCAGCATGTTCTGTGAGACGAGACGAGTTTGCAAGTCGACGAACTGAGCCTCGCCATAAAGAAGAGGCACCAGAACGTAGAATGCAAGCTGCGCCCCGCCAGTGAAAAACACACCCCTTGATGATGGTGTTTGGGAAAGTCTGTCTGATAGCCTGCCACGCAGCTGAAAAAGAGTAATTAGCAAGAATTAGTGGATGTATATATGTTTCACATTAAATTTAATAATTTCAAAAAACAAAATAGAGCTGCTATTTACCTGCTTCATAGTCCAGCATAAACAACTCTACCATCGGATCTCCAAGTTTCTCCTTCAGTTGTGAAAAAACCTGAAAAATCAAAAAAAGATCGTAAGAATTCTATCACATGAAATATAATTCTCAATTCATCTCATTTCAATTGATTTTATAAGAAACGTACCTCAACGTAGTCATCCTTCCTTCTCCTTGACATCAATACAAAAACAAGAGGTACTTGTTTTACATGTTCACCACTCTTAACAAAAGCATGAACAGACATCAACTGATAAAATGGTCGTCGTACCACTTTAAAAGTGGTAAATAGGTTTTCTTATTAAGAAAGAAATTATGCATGCATGTTTTGTGTAAAAGTTGATCGCCGCGAAATTTCATTAAATTAAATTCATCAGTATTACTTACCGGAGTTTGCAATTTGTTTGTGATTTGTTATATTACTCAGTTCTGAATGTGTGATAATCATACATAAAACATTTGCATTTATATTAATTGCATTATGTGATTTTTAAAAAGTAATATTAAAGTTATAAAATTCTGTCTTTTTTTATAATTGTTATGCTCTATATTATTTGTATTTTATATAAATTATATATATATGGTACGTATCCTCCAAAATATATAAGTGGTATGTAACCTCCAAAAATGGTACGTAACCTCCTGGTACGTATCCTCCGTGGTACGTAACCTCCAGTAATCGTTCGAGCCAACCGAGGTTGAACTATTATTACATAGAACATAGGCCTAAAGGTTTTCCAGCTTACATCGGTCGAGTGATAAATACGTCAATACAATTGTTTGTTAGTATATCTGTTTGTCAAATACGTCATAATTAACGGTAAACTGTGTTAATCTGTATTCATGCATATTGTAAAAATTGGGTGAGTTTGATTAGGCAATCATTATCAAATCTTGTTGAACAATGTTCAAAATATATTTATAGGTTTATTGTGGGATAAATTTTATTTTAAACAATGAATTAATAAAATATTAAAATATTTTTTTTGATTTAGCAGCATCTATTTGTTGTCATTTACTAAGACACATACATGTATCATTCAATAAATAGACAACACTGTTTCAATTCACGTTACATGAACAACGGTTGTAATTAAAGCCGTCCAGGTAAATGTCATTCTTTACTGACTTTTGCACATTTCACCTTTTTCATGAGTTATTTTCTTTTTAGTGTTTCCTGATTAACCGCAAATAAACAATATTATCATTACAAACAAATCGGTTACAACACTTTTTTTGTATCAATTAACCTTATTTGCCTTTGAGACGATCACAAGGTGTTAAAAACATGTGTCTCCGACTGTCACTTATTTGGAATATGTCGACCCGCAACTTTTGTTGTCTTTTTGTCTTCCACCGAAAAGGTGTAATTTTCATTATATTTCTGCCGAAGGGACCAGAGATTAGGTTTGAGAGTTATAACAATTGGTGTTTGAGCGATCCTAGGTAGAACAATTTATATTATATAGGAATTTTGCCGGGACTGGAAGAGAGAAGGGAGGTATCCGAGTTCAAGCAACAAAGTTTAACTGTATTTTACTTGACCTTGTTTTAAAACAGTTAAAGGTCATTCAGAATTACATGCACAGCTTCTGTTTTCAATCGGAACACCTCAACGATTATTGTTTTGCCGAAAAGTTTTGATTGTTCAGTGCAATGCAAACTATGTTTAATATGCAGCATGCTGTCTAATAATTACATGTTACAAAATTGATATTGGACGAATACATTATTATCAGACACCTCCCTGTACTTTATTTGAAATCGGGACAAATAGAATGAAGGGGTGACATCATGGCAGTAAATTTAGCAAAAAATTTTCATCCAAAAAGATGTTATGTATAAAGTTAAACATGTAAATGAAAATTTCAACTTTCAGTTTCAGGAGAAAACATGGTTGTGTGATAATGGGTAAGAACAAAGCATCACAACTTGGACCACCACCTAGGTGGTTAAATTGTCCTAGGAAGGGACAAATCATTATTGGTAAGTGAATACTGGCACTAACGTATACCCTGCTGAATATGCCTGTATGAAAGAGATTATTTCAGGTATATTAGTATTTTTCCTTTCCATTAAATTGTGAACATTTGCACAGTATCATTAATACTAAATGGTTAAAACCGACCTCGTTTCCATTTTGAAAAACAATAATTCCAAAATGCCTGTATGACAAATTTTCATATGTTTGTATATAAAAATATCATTACTGAACGGTAAAAAACCTACTTATAATAGCCACATTATATTTTATTTCAGATTGTATTATTCTGTTTACGCAAATTTTTAGCTTGACTATTTGATAAGAATAAGTAGAGCAATTGTAGTCACCCGAGCGTCGGCGTCGATATAACCACTTATGTTAAAGATTTTTGTAACACCTCAAATATTTTCAAAGTCCATTGACATATGGCTTTGAAACTTTGCCCACTTGTTCACCATCATGACCCCAACCTGTAGACAGGGGGAGGTAACTATCAAGTATTTTGACAGAATTATGCCCCTTTTTCGAATTTACATTAAAGTTTGCATACCACCTCAGATATTTTCATATTCCATTGACATCTGACTTTGAAACAAGTTGAAATTTTATACACTTCTTTGAGAGCATTTATAGGACTCTCTTCAAGGCCTATGACTGTAACATGGATTTAAAGAAAAAAATTTCCCTTTTGTTAACTTAGAATTTTACTAGGTTCTTTTACTATCAAGCACTGAGAATAGTTGATATGCTGTCCTACTGACAGCTCTTGTCTATATGTGAAATTTCCTTGTTATTGATTGAAAGGAATAATGGCAAAATGTAAACTTACTACAAATGTTACTTTAAAAGTTACTCAGTCAGAATTGATGTTCGTACTAAAATGTTATGGTATTCATAATTAAGTATATATGATTTGATAAGATTTATCATACATGTACATTATATATCAAATAAAGATATTCAATTTATTTATCTCAGACAAGTTTATTCCATTCAAGACACCGTTGGACAGTCGTTATGACGATGATGTTCCGGAAGAATGTAGATTTAACTTTGATATGTTGTTGGAGTCAATGAAGAATGGCAAGGTCAGTTTATTTTTTATGTTGATAACTTATATTACTCTTGTTATAAACAAACACCTGGTTTTAACATTAACCTGGACTAGTCCAGCTTTTATCTCTGGTATTGTCTGTTATCAATTTTTGAGATATCAAAATGATAATCTAAAGTTAGTCAGCTAACAGTGTAAGAACCTGGTCTGTTTGAGTTCTGGTCATTTTTTGTTCTAGCTGGATAAGAGTTGGCTCTAGGTACACAATGTAGGTAAAGGCAGTTAATTCTTCAATCTTTAATTGTTATTCTAGCAGCTTACAGGATAAAGTCTGTGTGTATGTTATACAAGTACTTGCTTATGTAAACTTGATTTTGAAACAAGTTCTTTCACTTTCCTTCTTCCTGGGAATAATCAGTTCATCAGTACTGATGTTAAATAAAACAATAAGGTTGTGGCACTGCTTGAATCCATGCTTCTTAGTGTGAGAGGCAGACACTTAAATCACTTGACCACTGCTTCACTACAGTCCTGTCTGACTGCACAAACTTACTTGGCTCTGTTATGGAAGCATATACAAATTATTGTCACATTATTTGAACATTTAAATGGTGCTTGTTATATTGAATATCTAAGATTAGCTTGGCTGTTACAAGTGGCAAAGGATTATCAGTTTTAAATATAGCTACTTAAGGGTTTAATTGGATTGGTTAACTTATGATAAATTATTTGAATTAAACATTTAAACCATTTCATTTTTTTCCCCTCAGAATTCTGTATTTTTCTTCATTTCTATTTCTATGCTGTTACAAAAGTCATGAAGGTATCATCATACACTGTTATTAATTTAATATCATTATAAAATCGGAGCTTTTACGAATAATAAGCTGCATTGATACAAATTAGTTTACATGAGTATTTCATTGAAAAAAGAAGGGAGAAAAAAAAAACAGGATTTTTCTGAAACTTTCTTTTTTTTAATGTAAAATAAATTATTTTTTTTGTACAAAAATCAATTGCTTATGTTTCATATATTGCAGAAAAAGCTTGGCCTTGTGGTGGATCTGACAAATACAACAAGATTTTATGACAGTAAAGCAGTGGAGGAGAAGGGGTGTAAATATGTGAAGATGCAATGCAGAGGGTATGATATATATAATTGTGGTTGTGATATATATAATTGTGGTTGTGATATATATAATTGTGGTTGTGATATATATAATTGTGGTTGTGATGAATGAAATTTGAACACAATTTTATATGTCATAGACTGTGAAATGAAATTATTCCATAGAATTGTTATTATTGTTATAAACTTATTACAAAATGTATTTCAGACACGGAGAAACTCCATCAAAAGAACAGACTGAGGCATTTATACAGTTATGTGCTAGATTTAACAACCAGAAACCTCTTGAAATAATAGGTATATTTTATAAACATATCATTGCTATAACATTATTTGATAAAGTTATGTGAATTTTATCTTGGTCTCTGAGACATGTACTGTAATTCAGCTAGCTTACATAACATTGTGTCACCTTCTGTGCAGTAATGGGTTAAGTCCTGCTTAATCTTATAGGAGTTAATCAATTATTACATTAAAGTGACATTTGGTGGTTCTACACAGGTGCTTGCTAGTGCCTGATATAATGCACAGAGGAACACCTGAAATCTTCCTCTACCGGTAAGGCTGGAAAGTCATCATATGACCTTTACTGTGTTGGTGTGATGTAAAACCCAACCAAAGAAGAAAAATGATACTGTATAGTGTAGGGTCAGATATGATAACTATTGCTTAAGCCAATGTAAAGATTTGAAAACTTCAAAAGGAAGAATAGTCAAAGGTCAGCAGTTTAAAAAAAAAGAGGTTACATAGGGAAACCTGAAACAGAAACTTTATTTTTACTGTATTTACTAGGAACACAATATTGCTGTTCATCAAGTACTATCTGACAATACCCAGTATTTTTCTGTCTGACAAGCAGGGAGATTGTGTGGATAATTGACCCCACAACCACTTAATTTATGTAATGAGCTGGTCCTACATGTATTTCTCTTTCTGACAAAATACAAAGCATACAGTGATGAGATTGTATAAGGAATTGACGCATAAATACTAATGAATTTGTATAATAAACTTGTCCTGCGTAGAATTTAAAACTTTACATTGTTGCAGTGCATTCTATTTTGAATAATTTTCCGTCAAAAGTGAAAATTTATATTAACTTATTGTTTCCTTGAGAACTTTACACTCATTGCTAAGTACTGGTTAGTTCCAGGAACAGATTCGAGAGTGTTTAGATAAGTTAACCTTATAGCTTCCAACACAATCAAACTAAAATGAATTTGTATAAATCATGTAAATTAAGATAATTACTTTTCTTGCATAATACTCTAGAACTATATATAATGAACATAATACTCTAGAACTATATATAATGAACATAATACTCTAGAACTATATATAATGAACATAATACTCTAGAACTATATATAATGAACATAATACTCTAGAACTATATATAATGAACACTATTTTATGTTATTTCAGGTGTACATTGTACTCATGGTTTTAACAGGACAGGATTCCTCATTATCTCTTATATCATAGAACAGCTGGACTGGAGGTGAGTTATATACTACTAATGTTCTAACATATTTCTTAAATATATATCTTAAATATTCTTATAAATAAGTTGTAGTTAACTTGCAAGGTGAGCGGTTGCCTAGTGGTTACAGTGTCTGCCTCTCAACCAAGGGGTCAGGAGTGTGAGCCTTACTGGGGTCACGATTGTGTTTCGTCATATGAAGTCAGTACTTGTTAGTTCAGAGGTTGATTTAACTAAGTTAAAATATATAGCTAGACAAATAAAGTACAGTTGTGAACACTAAGCTGGTGTCCATGTGTGTTTTTTCCAATGTACAAGTATTTATTATACTTATTATATGTATATGTATATAATAAATATTTGATTATTTTTATTGTAACATTACAGTGTAGAAGCTGCTGTGCAGTGTTACGCTCAGGTATGTCACTTTATTTATTACATGTTTTAGTTTATATATCATTTGTTTCGATTTTGTAGGAAGCTATAAGCTTACTCTTACTCACCAGTACTACATAATGTGTGTTAAGTTTCTTGCTCAAGGAAACAAAACATCATTCTTTCAATTCATTAATTTACGTATGAGTTTCTTTATCTATAAACAATATAATATATAATATTCTATTTATCACATACCCAAAATAAAGACTTTTTAAAGTGCAAAAGAATAATGTTTCATTTAGGCACCTATAATGTAATGCTGCCATTTAACTCTTCCTTACACTATGTTTGTATAACATAAATGACGTCATGTCAAAGTATATGCACGACCGTGCAATACCTTTTTAGCTCACCTGTCACAAAGTGACAGGGTGAGCTTTTGTGATCGCTTTTCGTCCGGCGTCCGTCCGTCCGCACTACCAAATAGGGATAGGGGGCCATCTAACTGTAAACAGAACAAAAGAGAACAATAGAGTTCATTCCGTAACAATAGAGTAAGGGGCCATTGGCCCTCTATTAAACAATAGAAAATAACAAAAGAAATGGCCCCTTATTCCATTTCGGCCGGACATCCGTCCGTCCGTAAACTTTTACTTTAAATGACATCTCCTCATAAACCACTAAGCCAATTTCATCCAAACTTCACAGGAATGTTCCTTTGGTGGTCACCTTTAAAAATTGTTCAAAGAATTTAATTCCATGCAGAACTCTGGTTGCCATGGCAACCGAAAGAAAAAACTTTAAATATCTTCTTTTAAAAAACCATAAGAGCTAGAGCTTAGATATTGGGCATGAAACATCTTCTAGTGAGTGTCTACCAAATTTGTTCAAATAAAAGCCCTGGGGTCAAAATTGGCCCCGCCCCGGGGGGTCATTGATTTTCCCTATATGCATATAGTAAAAACTTAAAAAATCTTCTTTTAAAGAACCCAAAGAGCTAGAGCTAAGATATTTAGCATGAAACATCTTCTAATGATTGTCTACCAAGTTTGTTCAAATAAAAGCCCTGGGGTCAAAATTGGCCCCGCCCCAGGGGGTCATTGATTTTCCCTATATGCATATAGTAAAAACTTAAAAATTCTCTTTTAAAGAACTCAAAGAGCTATGGCTAAGATATTGAGCATCAAACATGTTCTAATAGGTGTCTACCAAGTTTGTTCAAATAAAAGCCCTGGGGTCAAAATTCGCCCCGCCCCAGGGGTCATTGATTTTCCCTATACAGTCGTACTTCGTTCGCTCGAACTCGGAGGGCCTGTGCAAATTTGTTCGAGAGATCGGTAGTTCGAGCCATTCGAGGTCGAACTATTATTACGTTGATCATATGTCTAAAGGTTTTCTAGCATACATCGGTCGAATGATAAATACGTAAATATAATTGCTTGTTAGTACATCTGTTTGTTAATCGAATATGTCATATTCAGAATTATTATCCCAGTGTTTTCAATTAAGTATTAACGGTACGTTGTATTAATCTATATTCATGCATATTGTAATTGGTTGAGTTCGATTGAGCAATCAGACCAAACTTGTTGAACAATGTTCAAAATATATTTATATGTTTATAATAGGATGTATTTAATTAAAAAAATAAATGAAATATTTAAGAAAAAGTTTTACAGCAGCATTTATTTGTAGTCATTTACTAAAATAAACACACGGACACGTAGATAACACTGTTACATGAACTACGGTTGTAATTAAAGCTGTCCAGGTAAACGTCATTCTGTATTGACTTTTGCATATTTCACTTATTTCACGAGTTCTTTTCTTTTTATCGTTACCATAAACGGCAAATCTACAATATTATCATAACAAACAAATCGGTAACAACACCTCTTATTTTGTATCAATTAACCTTAATTGCCTTTGTCACGATCACGAGGTGTTAAAAACATGTGTCACCGTCTGTCATTTATTTAGGACATGTCGACTTGTCTTTTTGTGTTCGACCGAAAAGGTGTGATTTTCACTATATATCTGCCCAAGGGACCACAGATCAGGTTCGAGAGTTCGAGCGATCGGTGTTCGAGCGATCCGAGGTAGAACAATATATATTATATGGGAATTTTGCCGGGACTGGGCGATGAGTTCGAGCGAATGGAGGTATTCGAGCGATCCGAGTTCGAGCGAACGAAGTTTAACTGTATGCATATAGTAAAAACTTAAAAAATCTTCTTTTAAAGAACCAAAAGAGTTAGAGCTAAGATATTTAGCATGAAACATCTTTTAGTGAGTGTCTACAAAGTTTGTTCAAATAAAAGCCCTGGGGTCAAAATTGGCCCCGCCCCGGGGGTCATTGATTTTCCCTATATGCATATAGTAAAAACTTAAAAGATCTTCTTTTAAAGAACTCAAAGAGCTATGTCTAAGATATTTAGCATTAAACATGTTCTAATAGGTGTCTACCAAGTTTGTTCAAATAAAAGCCCTGGGGTCGAAATTGGCACCGCCCCGGGGGTCATTGATTTTCCTTATATGTGTATAGCAAAAACTTAAAAAATCTTCTTTGAAAAAACCCAAATAGCTAGAGTTAAGATATTAAGCATGAAACATCTTTTAGTGAGTGTCTACAAAGTTTGTTCAAATAAAAGTCCTGGGGTCAAAATTGGCCCCGCCCCGGGGGTCATTGATTTTCTTTATATGTGTATAGCAAAAACTTAAAATCTTCTTTGAAAAAAACCCAAATAGCTAGAGTTTAAATATTAAGCATGAAACATCTTCTAGTAAGTGTCTACAAAGTTTGTTCAAATAAAAGCCCTTGGGTCAAAACTGGCCCGGCCCCAGGGGTGTCATTGTTTTTAACTATATGTGTATAGTAAAAACTTTAAAAAAATCTTCTTTTAAAAAGCCCAATGAGCTAGAGCTTAGATGTTTAGCATGAAACATCTTCTTATGGGTGTCTACCAAGTTTGTGCAAATAAAAGCCTTTAGGTTAAATTGGCCCTGCAACGTTGGGGTGGGGGTTGGAGGGGGGAGCCTATATACAGGTGAGCGACCTCAGGGCCATCATGGCCCTCTTGTTTATAAAGTTGCAAAATCAGCACGGGTATTTGATAAATCTCAATATGGGACTTTTACCTTTAATGTATATATAAGCCTTTAACCTTCTGATTTTCTTAAATAGACTTATCCAGCTTCCATCTTTGGAACTTTCCATTATCATTTTTGGGGATATCAAGATGTAAATTTGAAGTTTGTCGGCCAGTAGAATTGGCCCTTCGTAGAAGTATTGAAATTGATATTCAGCTAAGCCATGTTGCATGTTTATTGACAGAGATTTGTTTACATGAATATTACACATTGATTTGTTGGCACACCGTGACCGTGTCTCTGCCAATTGAAATAAAGGAAAATTATTAGTCTGTCATATACTGAGTAATTAATTGTATGATTTATATCTGAACATTGCAGGCTCGGCCACCAGGCATATACAAACAAGACTATTTACAAGAGTTGTTTCATCGTTATGGAGAAGTAGACGATACACCAGCAGCCCCCCTCTTACCAGACTGGTGTGATGGTACGTACAAATGTCATCATTCATCTCCTCTATATTTAGGACATACGTCGTTTAGTGATAATAGTGACTATCTTTAAATGATTTGACCCCTGACCTCTGCAAGATTTTAAAACTATTGATGTTTACAGCAGACTTCAGTTTTTATTTTCTGTTGGGAAAACATTCTGTGTCGATTCAAACTAAGTATTTCAGTAATTTCATCTTAAATATGTGTATCAAAACTGGTAAACCTTCTTTAAAACAGTGTCCCAAGAGCTATTTATAGGTGCCATTGATGTTCATTTCTGGGAAACGAATCATCAGCTTTACTTATTAAATTATAAAATACATTGAGCAGACCAGTAGATAAGAGATATTGAGAAGTTTCCATATTGTTAATGCATAGTATCATCAACAGATTTCATTTTCCATTTCTTTTAATTTGACAATAATATTAATCAGTTTATCAAAAATTAGCATAATTAAAAGTTAGGAAAGCAGAAAGCCTCTGTAAGATGCTTAAATTGTTGGCAGAAAAAAAGAACATTTATTATACAACTTATGACCTTCATTATTTACAATTAAGAATATGAGTGTGTTTATTTTTGATGTTTGTCAGTGTCATAAGTCCTATATTTGTCTTGTATAGTAATATTCACAATGTACAATTTAATATAGTATTATTGGCTATTGTACATGAGTTTATATGTTGTATATATAGAATCTGAAGACGGTATAGATGATGATGGTAACATGATAGGTGAAGACGGATCAGATCAGAATGGCAAACGTAAACGTTTTAAAAAAGAGGTTGTGAAAATGGTAAGCTAAATAGAGGATATTCAAGTTTTTTCTATAAATAGATGATTTATTTTCATCGAGTGGTATGAAAATAAGTATTTCATGAGTGGCTTTAGCCAAGAATGAAATATGATAATTTTGATGCCACAAGATGAAAATAAATCATGTATTTATAAAAAAACTTGAATTTTCTGTTTATTATATACATTTTTCTTTTGTTTGACATAAAAATCTACTTGCAGAATTAAAAAAAGGTAGTCCAGCAAGACACCATTGAAAATAAGGAAAATATGTTTCACTGCAGTGAAAAATAAATTTTTACAGTGAAAATATGGAAAAATGAAAATACACATTTTATTTCATCAATATTTCTTAAAATTTCATTTGTAAGTATATAAAAATGCTGTTACAATTGAAAAAAAAAGATAAAAAAATATAAATAAAACAAGGGAAATGAAAATTAGAAAAAAAGTTTGCAAAACAATTTTCTAAGTATTATAAAACATATGTTACAGCTGTGAATAAAAATTTACATTCTATATTTATATTATTAATTACCTGTTTCTATATCAGAATGCCAAGTTTGTTGATGGAGTGACAAGTGTTAAACAGGTGACAGATCAACCTTTACTTGGACAAGTTCAACAAAAAGTTCAGGAGATGTGTGAATGGAAAGGGTTAGTCTCAAGTTTATAACTTTATACAAGATTGATACATCGTTATTCAAGTTGTTTGTTTAATCATATCACATCCCCTAGTTTTCCTGATATTCTCAATTTATTTTCTCAATCTGACAAAACTTCTTTGCTAGAAAGTCCTAAGACTGATTTTTAAGACCAAAACTTTTCAAAGAAAATGTCATAACTTATGACTCCTATGTTATGACTCTTTTAATTTATGAATAGCAATGGTGATGGGCATTTACACATTGTGAATGAAAGGATCTGTCATTGTATTTCTTAACTTTTCTCTGGAGAATGCATTTATTTATAGTCTTCAGTATTTGACTGAAGGTAAAATATTGAAATATTTTTTGTTACTATAAAAGTTATTTTATGTCCTAGGACTTAAGATATGCCTAGGACTTTTTCTGAAATGCTGCCCTGATCTTTAACATATAGGCCTTAGTGTCCTCAACTCTGGTTCGCCTTCCAGCCGATCTGGATTTTCTGATATAGCCATTTGCAAACTAGTCAAATAATCAGTTACCGAAATGCATTTTACAAAATCATATTTATCCACAACTGACAAATCATCAATTTTGTGTTAGGAAAAAACATATATAAATATTCTTAGGCTCAGTAGATTCTGTCATATTTGGTATCTAATGATTTGATTCAATGTTATTTATCTAAAACACATGAACTTTGCCTTTTTTGTCTACTTGTAAATTGTAATTAGTTTAAATTGTGAAAATTGAGAGTTTTTGCTCCATTCACTGATTCTTAAATTTTCCTTCAGTAACGTATATATTAATCAGTGTGAACAGATGAATTAGACATCTTTAAGTGCATTTTGGTGGGTAAAAGTGTGATTTAAGCATTTAATCGTTCATGCCCCTTGTCCGGTATATACCGGAATACAGTATTTAGTGTGGTGCTCCAACACTGTTATTAGTCTCACTCTTGAAATATTCACTATCTTTGTTTCTATATATAGGTCAGGTTTCCCTGGATCTCAACCAGTTTCTATGGATATCACAAACCTTGACTTCCTGCGGAAGAAACCGTACAAATGTAGCTGGAAAGCAGATGGAACCAGGTATGTGCCGTGTCTTTCAGTAGTTACAGTATGTTTAGAAAAAAGCTGGGTTATTTCTTAAATCTGGCAAGTATAAAAGTACCAGCAAGAAAGAAAAGTAAAGAAAACATTACCAAATGTAGGAGTAGCCACATCGTATTACAGAAAATATATAACAATATTGTCACAATGGCCATAGGCCTGAATGATTAAATACAAATAATTAAACGACATACTGTGCAATATTATACAACAAATCACTTAAAACCAAGATTCATTTCCATTCTAACACATCACGAAAGCAATATTGCTGGACTACATTCAGGGTGGTGATATTTGTTTATGCTTCGGTGTTGTTAATAGCAACAGTTTGATGGTTCTTCCAATGAGCTGAAAAAAAGTGTTTGATGATTCTTCTATTTCCACAAATATTTTGAGAATGGAAAATTTTGGACATGTTCATGAAGTTTTAGTATATATTTATTATTATACAAGATTACAATTTGATGACAAATTTATCAACACTATAATTTCCTGGAAGAAAAATAATTCAGAGTTGAAGCAGATAACTTGGTCAATGATTCATGCAAAAAAGTTAAAAAACAACAATAAAACGGTGTGTTAATTATAACTGAGGTGACCAAACTATTTCAGACACATGTATATAGTGATGGAACTGTCAGATATATTTCCTGCAAACATTTCTCAATAAACATGTATATTATATCAAGAATGGCAGTGTGGCCAAGTGGTTAACGTGCCAGACTAGAAATCTAAGGATTGTTGGCTGTGTGGATTCAAACCTTTTCAGGGGCAAGGCATTGTTTCTATGAACTAGATATTTTACGCTCACTGCTTAGTAATGGTTGGTTCCGGGAACTGATTCGAGAGTGTTTCAATAAGCTTATAGTTTCAAACACAATCAAACTAAAGTAAATTTGTATAAACTAAACATATATACACTTGAATGCTGTGTTAAAGTAACGAAAATGGGTAATAAACGATGGAGGCAATAAGACAAACAAGTGCATTGTTGTGAAACAAAGCACGTCCCTGTTAAAAACCTGTATAGTATTAGAATTAGCCCGCATAGCTGAATGGATTAGAGCGCAAGGTTGTAATCACAACATAGCGTGTTCCATTCACAGGCTGGCCAACTAAAATTACCAATCAGTGGGTGCGTTCAGGGTTCTAACAACGGTACCTATTGGTACTATAGGTAGCCATCGGTAGCCGTCGGTAACCATCGGTAACCATCGGTATAACGACGGAAATTTTGTTGGTAGCCATTTCTCCCGCGAGTATACAAGTCGGGTAGCTTTGGTAGCCTCGTTTTCAGTCAAACAAAAATGGCGGACAAAGATCTGCGCAAAGCAAAAAAAGGTTAATCGTTAGAAATCGGAGAAAACGTCTCAAAATACTTGTAACATAAATCATTTTATTATTATAAAATATTATGTTTATTTATTCTGACGCATAACGGCATCTTTAACCATGAAGAGAACTTTGTATCATCATACACACTGATTTCCAATACAGCGCTATTTTTGGGAGCCTTGAAATGGGCATATCACTATTTCCATATGGCTAATGAAGATACCATTTAAACACTTGAATATTATATCGCTATTTAGTGTTATTATGGAGTTGTTGCGCGATCATGTTACTTGCACGTACCAACATACCACAGGAACATCAGAAGTTCCTTCTCAGTATTCACTGACGGGCCATTTGCTCGATTAAACGTTGGCGCTTTCTCCATCTGCACTAGCAGTGTTTGGAAAGAGTGACGAGAGAGACGGAAGTGACTCTTGAAGTCATCCAATGAATACATGGGGACGATTTCTTGATAGTAGTGCTGTATTATCGGTAAAACATCTCTCCTTTGCTTTATTACACCTAGCATGGCATCACAGTTTGATATGCTAGATGTTACAATACTCAATACATGCTCATAGTTTTGTTTTTGGAGCATTATCATAGCAGGAATAACCCGCCTCGCTCTGTGGTGTTGATCATAAGCCATTTTTGTTTACCAAAGATACATGTACCTATTTTCGTTCAGAGTAAGTTGGCTACCAATGGTACCATCGGCTACCAATGGTACCATCGGTAGCCGATGGTAAGTAAGCTTTGTTGCCGATGGTAGAACCCTGAACGCACCCAGTCTTTCTGATGAGAATTTAAATCAAGGTCTTGTTTTCAAGTGCTTAAAAACTTAGCTCACTAAAGTACCAGGAAAAGCTTCTGGAATTGGGGCAACTTTCTGTATCTTGTACTATCCTCCAAAAACTGAAAGGACTTGTACTCTTCTAGAAGTCTTGCCCACATGGGCAACCGTTGGTGAGTATAAATGAACTCAAATACACACACACAACTATATAATTATGTGCCTGTCTGTTTAATATTGTGATACTGAAGCATATTAATATTATGTACATCATAATTTATATTTCTACAATTTGTCATGATTTCATTATAACATCATGATGTTTATTTTTTTTATCTATTTTTAGGTTTATGATGTTGATAAATGGTAAAGATCATGTATATATGTTAGACAGAGATAATACAGTATTCCATGTGCCTAATTTACAGGTACGTTATAAATATATACATGTTTATATGTTAGACAGAGATAATACAGTATTCCATGTGCCTAATTTACAGGTATGTTATAGATATATACATGTATATATGTTAGACAGAGATAATACAGTATTCCATGTGCCTAATTTACAGGTAAGTTATAGATATATACATGTTTATATGTTAGACAGAGATAATACAGTATTCCATGTGCCTAATTTACAGGTAAGTTATAGATATATACATGTATATATGTTAGACAGAGATAATACAGTATTCCATGTGCCTAATTTACAGGTAAGTTATAAAATATATACATGTATATATGTTAGACAGAGATAATACAGTATTCCATGTGCCTAATTTACAGGTACGTTATAAAATATATACATGTATATATGTTAGACAGAGATAATACAGTATTCCATAGATTTCAGGCAAGTTATGAATATATAGGAAACATTTGTAATTTGTACCTTACATAGGGCTTATAAGCACTTGCCCTGTCCATAGAAATCATAAACAGGAATGCGCAGTAGGCCAAACTTCACAACTCTTTTGCAGTTTAAAAAGTTATGTCCCTTGCTTACATAGAAAAAATGTCCCAAAGTTTGTATTTATTTGAGTTTCTCAGAGAGTCAAATTGAAATTTTTTAGCAGGCCAAGTTTCACATTCTAACATAGTTATGCCCCTTTTAATAATTACAAAAATTCTTAAAATTTACATTTAAGTTAAGTAATTAATAAGCTAAAGTCATGAAAAATATAAATAAATAATGTCTAATGCTAAAGAATATGATACAATAGAAATTAGTAGGAATGCCTTCACAAATCATTTGTTTGTTTTACAGTTTCCGAAGAGAAAAAATCTTGATGACCATGTAAACAACACATTACTAGATGGTGAAATGATTCAAGATACAGTAAATGGGAAAAATGTACCCCGCTATCTCGTGTATGATATAGTGAAATTTGAGGTGAGATGTGACGTTTTGTTACCAATGTTTTTCATACTTTAGGTACAGTGGTATCATTTACCATACAAATTCTATTTATAAATATATATTTCTTAAGTTTGAGGCACAATGCCATCCATTATAATGGTCATAAGGTCATGGTAAAAGTGACACCTTATCTAAAAAGGTTTGTGAAATTGACAATTTAAAATTCTATTTTTTTTTATAACTTACTTATTAAAGTAACACTAAACCTTCATAAAATATGTAAATATGCTTATCTCTGAAAGACAATTGAAGTGGGTTGGGAAGGGGTGTTTGGGGGCATCATTGGACCTTGCATGCCTTTTAGTTAATTTAAAATTATATGCTGGTTTTTAAAGCAATTTATGTCAACCTGCGCAGTTATTGTGAATTTTCCACTTAAAAGTTAACAGAGGTTGATTTTATACTTCTGAGATGATAAATGTTGTGTTTTATTTTTACAACAGGGCCAAGATGTTGGTAAAACAGATTTTAATACTAGAGTATTGTGTATAAATAAAGAAATAGTCGGTGCTAGAAATACCAAGGTGCAACAAGGGGCACTCGATAAAACTAAGGAACCATTTAGTGTGCGCATTAAACCATTCTGGGATGTGGTTACTGCACGAAAGGTTTGTTTTACATACAAATATATTGACATTTTCTTCCTAGATAAAATTTCTTAGCTCACCTGAGGAAGCTTTGTTCTAAACTCAACATGAATTATTGTTGGCTCAACAAATATATTGTAACATTTTCCAGTTTGCTTAACAAAATGGATGGGGCATCAATGGCCTAGTGGTTAAGGTTGTTGACTTCAAATACTTGCCCCTCACCGTTGTGGGTTGGAATCTCGCCTGGGACATTTCACTCTTCAAGTGCGGAGGCTATACAGCTAGCTTATTGAACGCCAATGGTTTTTACTCAGGAGCCCATTCATACTTGAAATAATACACAGAGTTGCACCTGAGGTCTTCCTTCACCAGTAAAGATGAAAGTTGCCATATGACCTTCATTGTTTTTGTGCAACGTTAAACCCAACCAAGAAAAAAAAATAACAAAATGGATACCAGAGTTGAAGATAAAAATAATTTTTAAATGACATCTCCTTTAAATCACTTAATAGATTTTTTTTTTAAAGCTCAACAAGAATGATTTTTTTGGTGGTTGATATACAATATACTGAAATAACATGCATGTTTAGTTTTATACACAAAGAAGAAATTAAAGCACTCTATATAGTTGTCTATGAACAATGCTGTTCCTATTTACTCCCTCTGTTAACTTGATAAAAAATGGTTGAAAGTTTGCAGGAATTTACAAACTACATTGTTTCTTGTACACATATTATATTTATATATATTCATAACAAAATCAACTGAGAAAAATAATGTACTCAGAATTGTAATTTTAACTTGTCACATAATGGAAAATAAAACATTTGATGTTATCAGTCTTTTTATAGATTTTCCTTAAACAGTGTGTTGTTCAGAATTGTATTTGAAAATTGTCTACAATTAATTAAAAAATAATTGAAAAATAAATGAAATGAGAGAAAAATGATGTAAGTTTAATTTGCCAATAACTGGTTTATATTTACAGATATTAGATGGAGATTTTGCTAGTCAAGTCAGTCATGAAGTAGATGGATTAGTATTTCAACCAGTACCTGATGTACGTTCCTTACATTACTGTAGTAGTATATTTATACCTTATAGTTGTATAAATAGGGGCATCTGTGGCCGAGTGGTTGAAGTCATTGACATCAAACCAATTGACACTCACCACTGTAGGTTTGAATCTTGTCAGGGACCTTGAAATCTTTTTTTTGAGGAATCTATCTAGCTAGCTTACTGAATGTTGGTGGTTCTGCATAGATGCCTGAGTCATGAAACTTTACAGGACCGTGGCTAACATGTGTAGTTTTGAATTAGGGGTTTTGCTTTTTTTTTATTTTCTTTTAAGCATACTTCAGGATGTAAAATTGATATTTGAAATTATTTATATTTGAAAAGTCGAAACAATTGGATGTCATTTTTATGTCCCAACCACTTGGTAGTCATGTAGAATTTCCCTCTGTCATACTGTCCTGCTGTATGTCATTAGACAGTGGAGTATGTGAGGGCTCTATGTCCTATAAACACCATTCTAGTTTTTAACATGCTCATCTGGCATGTTACTTGAAGTCATATATAATAAGATTGTTTGCTAACAAATGTAAATGTCCAATTCAGAATGTTTTATATTTGTCTCTTGCAGCCGTATCATCCTGGTCGATGTAAAGACGTCTTAAAATGGAAACCCCCGGAGTTGAATTCCGTGGATTTTAAGTTGGTTATAACAATAGATGCTGGTGGTGAGGGGTGAGATTTTAATTTTATCTTTATTCTGATATTTCCTCACCTTAGTGCAGTAGCAGGTTAACTTATGTTAAAATTGAAAGGAGTTAAACCTGAACTGCACTGATGCTTATCAGTCTAGGCTTACTTAATAAAACATTTGCCTTATGTATATACAAAAAGCAATGGCAATCATTTTGGTTAAATATTTTGATCAGATTTTGATATGATTTATAAGGAATGAATTATAGATGACTATGTAACAAGATAATGTGATAGGGTTGTATTTTCCTATATATATTTGTAGAGAAGACTTTGCAGATTTTCCTATTAACTCTAAGGAGTGCTATAAGGGCCATCATGGACCTCTTGTTATAATATCTCGGGAGCCAACAATGATTTGAAATTATAGATATATTTGTGTTTATGTTTCTGAAAACCCAACATTAATGTAAAAAAAGTAATGGATGCATTCAATATATCATACCAGTAACCGCGATATATTATTATTATCGTTTAGTATAATTTTATTTCGTCATTCTATTTTCAGTATGTTGAAAACTAAAAGAGCTTATTTATATGTAACAGGACTGGATAAACCATTTTCAGAAATGAAGGTAATGTAGTCCTGAGTTCAGTGATTTAATGTCTGTCTATATGTCCATTCATCTGTCCTGTACTGTCCAATCCTTTCTGTCTGTCTGTCTGTAAGTGTTGTTTTAGATTGTGAAATCTGGAAAAAAATTAGGTTTTGTTTATGATACTAATATATAAATAATGACAGTATGAAGATTTTGTATATATTATTAGAAGCATATTGTACCTATGTTGATACTTATGCTATCAGACTTGATCTATTTATAGAATGATAATTGTATGTGTTAATTTTCAATAACCGTGAATTTCCTTAATTTCGTGAACATGAAATTTTTTGGTTTTGTCATAAAGAACATTACTGTGGGTACTTTAATTCATGGACTGTTTATTTTTCCAATTGGTAAAATGTAAATAATGTGATGTGAAATAATATTACAGCAGACAAAATAGAATTTCATAGTGCCCCAATGATTTTGCAGTATAATACACATACATGCTGTCTTATGAAAGTTGACAAAATGCTTTCATAATCATAATAAAACATAATATAATAATAATATACATGCTGTCTTAAATTGTACTTGTATTGCATTCTATATAAAATGGTTATGATTCCAAAAAGACCAACCACACGCGTACATTCAATTATTTTTTATTCAAATCGATTTCGAACAAGTATGTTCTTCGTCAGTGAATAAACAGGAAGTGAATAAACAGGAAGAGACGTCACACGACGTCAACGTCCAAGATGGCGGGAAATATACATTGTTACGTTACGTTATATTAAAATCCATTAAAAAAATAATGATAAAGATTTCGATTCACGGATTATGAAATGCAAGTATTTCCTATATAAAATATATAAAAAACAATAATAGGAATCAAAGTGAATGTTACGTAACGTGTATACATGCATAAAACAGATGAAGTATTATATTGGAAATAGTATATAACCATTTTATAATGGAATGTCCACGCAAAAGAACCTACGGAAATAATTAAATGTCGTAATTACTATATAATTTTTGCATTTAATCCAGATGGTGAAAACGTCTTTAGCTTATGAATCCAGTAGGTTTCTCTACAAAGACGCTCCATTTTTAGCTCACCTGTCACAAAGTGACAGGGTGAGCTTTTGTGATCGCTTTTCGTCCGGCGTCCGGCCATCCGTCCGTAAACTTTTACTTTAAATGACATCTCCTCATAAACCACTAAGCCAATTTCATCCAAACTTCACAGGAATGTTCCTTTGGTGGTCACCTTTAAAAATTGTTCAAAGAATTTATTTCCATGCAGAACTCTGGTTGCCATGGCAACCGAAAGAAAAAACTTTAAATATCTTCTTTTAAAAAACCCTAAGAGCTAGAGCTTATATATTTGGCATGGAACATCTTCTAATGAGTGTCTACCAAGTTTGTTCAAATAAAATCCCTGGGGTCAAAATTTGCCCCGCCCCAGGGGGTCATTGATTTTCCCTATAAGCATATAGTAAAAACTTAAAAATTCTTCTTTTAAAGAACCCAAAGAGCTAGAGCTAAGATATTCAGCATGAAACATCTTCTCATGAGTGTGTACCAAGTTTGTTCAAATAACAGCCCTTGGGTCAAAATTGGCCCGCCCCAGGGGGTCATTGATTTTCCCTATATGCATATAGTAAAAACTTACAAAATCTTCTTTGAAAGAACTCAAAGAGCTAGAGCTAAGATATTCAGCATGAAACATCTTCTAATGGGTGTCTACCAAGTTTGTTCAAATAAAAGCCCTGGGGTCAAAATTGGCCCCGCCTGGGGGTCATTGGTTTTCCTTACATGTGTATAGCAAAAACTTAAAAAATCTTCTTTGAAAAAACCCAAATAGCTAGAGTTTAGATATTAAGCATGAAACATCTTCTAGTGAGTGTCTACAAAGTTTGTTCAAATAATAGCCCTGGGGTCAAAATTGGCCCCGCCCCGGGGGGTCATTGATTTTCCCTATATGCATATAGTAAAAACTTAAAAAATCTTCTTTGAAAAAACCCAAATAGCTAGAGTTTAGATATTAAGCATGAAACATCTTCTAGTAAATGTCTACAAAGTTTGTTCAAATAAAAGCCCTGGGGTCAAAACTGGCCCCGCCCCAGGGGTGTCATTGTTTTTAACTATATGTGTGTAGTAAAAACTTAAAAATCTTCTTTTAAAAAACCCAATGAGCTAGAGCTTAGATGTTTAGCATGAAATATCTTCTTATGGATATCTACCAAGTTTGTTCAAATAAAAGCCTTTGGGTGAAAATTGGCCCTGCCGGGGGGGGGGAGGAGGGGCAGGTGAGATCATTGTTTTTCATTACATGTGTGTAGTAAAAACTTAACATTGTGAAACATCTTCTAATGAGTGTCTTCCAAGTTTGTTCAAATAAAAGCCCTGGGGTTTAAACTGGCCCCGCTCCGGGGGCCTTTATACAGGTGAGCGACCTCAGGGCCATCATGGCCCTCTTGTTATATAAAATGGTTAAAATTGTTATTGTAAAAACTATTCATACCATATTAAACATAAATATATTTGTATTTTGAACATTGTTCACCTAGTTTTGTATATGTTAATTCAAGTAAATGCAAACAGGTACAATATGCATGAATATAACACATGAATAAATTACCACAATGTACCATAAATACTTGACTGAGCTGAATTATTGCATATGAAAACATAGGAACTTACTTTTTATGACATTAATTCTTAGTACAAAATGTAATAAGACAAATGAAATATTAGATACACTCAAATTTTGTAGGGGTATTTTTCATTCTGCCAAATGTCATGATGTATAGAAGTGTAAACTAAATTATAACCAGGATTACCGTCAGATGTCAAATGTAAAAGATCTTAGTATACATGCTAATACTTTAACCATTGTTCACTTGAACCACCGATCTCTCAAACAAATTTGCTCAGGCTCTACAAATCTGAGTTTGACTTTACACCTTGACTGTATGGTCAAACCTGTACCAACAATACACCTTGACTGTATGGTCAAACCTGTACCAACAGTACACCTTGACTGTATGGTCAAACCTGTACCAACAATACACCTTGACTGTATGGTCAAACCTGTACCAACAGTACACCTTGACTGTATGGTCAAACCTGTACCAACAATACACCTTGACTGTATGGTCAAACCTGTACCAACAGTACACCTTGACTGTATGGTCAAACCTGTACCAACAATACACCTTGACTGTATGGTCAAACCTGTACCAACAGTACACCTTGACTGTATGGTCAAACCTGTACCAACAGTACACCTTGACTGTATGGTCAAACCTGTACCAACAATACACCTTGACTGTATGGTCAAACCTGTACTAACAGTACACCTCAATTGACACTGACCTTTTAAGAGTTTTAGATTCCGGAAGCATTTGAGATGACCTTTGACTGCGGATAGCAGGTGACCGCTGACCAGATGTATAAAATAGTGATTTTGTCGGGCATCACAAAATGGCCATTCAGATAAAAAGAGGTGACTGCTAGTACAGGTTTGACTGTACATGTATATTTAAAAATAAAGATTTTCATACTATGAAAAAAAGATTTTCCTTTTGGCAATACCATTTGTTAAAAGTCATCAAGGATCAAAAGATCTTATTTATTGAATTAATATACTAATGGAAATTCATGTTGATGAAATATGTCTGTTGTCTATTTTGATTTGCAGTTTTCTAAAGACTTGAAAGAGCTTGATAAGAAGATTATAGAATGTTGTTTTGATCCTTCAATAAACAGCTGGAAATTTATGAGAGTGAGAACCGATAAATCATTTCCCAACCATTATTCTACTGCTGTTGGTAAGTTATATCCTTTACAGTTCCCCAGAGTTTGTCTTCCAATGAAATCGCTCTATTTTGTTTAAATTTTGCCAAAATATTTACAATACAGTGCTGTAACTCAACTGTATGTGCTAAATTTATATGTTAAATTAGCTGATTTAATTGACTCCGCCTATTTACATAATGAACTCGATTTGAATGGGCAGGGCTAACTGTAAGTCAGTTATAGGTTATAAACACTTGGTTCGCTCGAAAATTAATTTCTTAAAACTCGGTAAGTAAAGATTTGACTGTATGGGGTATTTGTTGCTTCTGTATAACAGGGCCTCCTGATAAATAACTGTTTATAGTTTGAACAGGTCCCATTCACATGTCCAAAACTAAAAGAAATGCCGCTTTCACAATCAATGGTTTGTATGATTACTGCTACAAAACAGTATTACACAATATTTCCAAGTTTATTTAGCTGTGTTCAGTACCCTATCCCCTAAAAATGTTTCAAGTTATTCTTAAATGGATGAAATCAAGCTATTAAAAATTTAATGTTAAAATATCTTAAAGGAACTCCACTGAGGTACAGCAGAAGAATATAAAATTTGAATTTCTTACATAGAACAGCTAGGACACAGAAAGATATGCAAATGATAATTAATGAATTTTAAATGGTATTTTTGTGCTATTCTCAGTCCAATTTGAGTGAAAAGCATTGCATTTTTCAATGTTTAGAAATAATAATAATTTTTCTGGAAAAATAGAGTGAGCGAATGATCTGAAATTTTGTACACAAAGCTTTTGGTCCAGACTTACATGAAAAGAAACATTAACCTCGTAAAAATATTTCAGTCCCTTGTCAAAAACTCTCAATGGGGCCCCTTGAAGTAAATATTTTATTGTGGGTTGAAAAATGACTTTCATAAATTGTGTCAATTTTGAGCTTCTTTTACAATGCAAAAGTTTCAAAATTTAAGGAAAAGACCTTTAAAGGAAAATAATGTTTAAACTTATGTTTATGGAAAATAACACTTAAACTTCATAATTTTATAGAAAATAACGCTCAAACTTCATGATTTCAAGAAATTCATGCTTTATCAATCACAAATCAAAATGGGCAAAGCCCCCATCACAATGTACCCTTCTGCATGAAGTATTAAAAATATTCTATAATCAGTGCTAAGTTACTAATACTATCTCTGTTCATTATTCTACTGGTGTCACTATTTATCAATCTGTTAACTGACTTCAATATCTACTTATTCACTGATTCTACTGTTATATGTTTGGTGTAGTATAGATACCAGCGACTCGGGTTATATTTCCTGACAACCATTTATATAGGGACTTATAACCTGTCAAAAATCTTTTATCACTAATAGTATATAGGTGAGACATTAAAAGAATTCCACATCACCTGAAAAAATAATTAACACCATTACACAAAAGTCTTTGTTGGCAACCCCACACCCCTAGCAAATACAATTACCTTGTACTTTAATGATCAATAAAAGGAGTGCCGGTTTATTATTTAAAAAAAAAAATACTACATGAAATCTTGTCACAGGGATGATATATGTTTGTACTGTCAATGTAATTTATTAGTCCCCTACCGGTTTACCGGAGGGGACTTTAGGTTTACCCTCCGTCCGTCTGTCTGTCCGTCCGTCTGTCCGTCCGTCAGTCCGTCCGTCCACAAAACTGGATCCCGCGATAACGCAAAAAGAACTGAAAATATTTTAATGAAACTTGATATATGGATAGATGGCAGTATGGAGATTATGCACGTCTTTTTCTTTTCTTCCTATGTTAAAAATTCTGGTTGCTATGGCAACAAATAGACTGAAAATATGGCAAATTTTACACATAACCTGGATCCCGCGATAACGCAAAAAGTACTGAAAATATTTTTATGAAACTTGATATATGGATAGATGGCAGTATGGAGATCATGCACGTCTTTTTCTTTCCTTCCTATGTTAAAAATTCTGGTTGCTATGCCAACAAATATACTGAAAATATGGCAAATTTTACACATAACCTGGATCCAGTGATAACACAAAAAGTACTGAAAATATGTTTATGAAACTTGACATATGGGTAGATGGCAGTATAGAAATTATGCACATTCTTTTCTTATCTTCCTATGTTGAAAATTCTGGTTGCTATGGCAACAAATAGACTGAATTTCAAGATTTCTGATTCTAGTTTTTTCACTTTAAGTTCTTTATTTCTTAAGGTATTTTCTTCAAACTTTAAGTATAAATTGCTTGTCATCAACCACATCGTATGTGACAAAGTTTACAACTCTAGCACAAAATTTATCAGAATTACCTCCCTTGAACTTAAAATTTTCATGAAAAAAAAACAATGTTTTTTTAATAACTTCTTTTTCTGAATGTATCTACTTCAAACTTCATATAAATGTTTCTTATTATCACTCAACATTTGTGAGTGTTCAATACTTAGCAAGACTATTTCCAGAATTATGCCCCTTTTGAACTTAGACTTTTTTTTTGAGAAATTGGTAATTTTTACTCCACTTCTTCAATCATGATAGGATTTTAAAATGTAATAATTTGATAACAGGGATGTTTAAAAATAACTTTAGAGTGTCCTTCAGTCTGTCTGTCTGTACATAAAAAACTGTTTCTGTGATCACTTTTAAAGAACTTTTTCAACACTTAACATAGGAACCTAAGTGAATGGCCAATGGCCCTTCAGAATGTTGCTTGGGCTCTTACCGGTAGGGGACTTATGGATTGCTTGCAATACTATGATAATTGCTTGTTATTTTTAATTTTAAGTGCTAGTGAACTCTAATTCTGCTGATTTTGTGTCATGCTTGCCTTTTAGTTCTGTTAAAAATTGTCAGTAGTTATTTCTATGGGTTTTGATATACAAGTAGTAGTTCACGTAAAGACTAATGATTTAATTGTCTAGCCTGCCATACTATAAAGTTATATTGTCTAGCTTGCCACACTGTCTAGCCTGCCACACTGTAAAGTTATATTCTCTAGCCTGTCACACTGTAAAGTTATATTGTCTAGCCTGCTATATTGCCTAGCCTGCCACACTATTAAGTTATATTGTATAGCCTGCCACACTGTTTTTTTTAAAGTTATATTGTCCAGTCTGCCACTCTGTGGTTATATTGCCTAGCCTGCCAACTCTGTAAAGTTAATTGTCTAGCCTGCCACACTGCAA
>NW_026856883.1:0-44297 GCF_026571515.1 Ruditapes philippinarum | reverse complement strand
AGAAAATTGGGCCTACCAGTGCACGGGGAAAGTTGCCTACCAGTATGAATGCCTTAAATACCAATCTGCTGTGGGAAAATTTCAAATTAACTGTAAATAATGTTAATTCTGTCGAATAATTATATTGATATGGGTCACATGTACATTTTTTTGGGAGCCAATATATTTCACTAATATAATTATTCAGAACAAATTTCAAAAATATTTCCTGAAAATGATAAAGGATATTGTCCATGTTAAAAGGTTGACAAAGTCCATTAAAGATATTTAGCATTGTACAAATGTAAACATTAATCATTCTACTATGATTAAGGTATTTCATGAATTTTGCGTCAGTTTTATATTTTTTTACCTCACAACAGATTGTTACATATATGTCATATAAAATGTAAACATGATGATGACACTTCTCAGTAGAATAAAAACCAACTGGTGTTTAAATCACTTTTGTACTGAACTTCCAAATTCTGGACTTTAAAATTCTGGAAACTTCCAAAATCCAACTTTTTAGGATATTCCCACAAGAGGCAAATAATGTTTGTATATTGGAAGTTGAGTTACACTGTCATAGTTTTAGATATTATAAGAGTCTTGTGTATCATTAAAATACCATCCAATTAAAACATTTTGTACTGAAACAGAATATCTATATTTATAATGATAAATCATGTCAATTTTTAACAGAACATGTAAGAGAACTGTTCAAAGACTTGCAGACAAAGTGAGGCAAGATGCCTATCACCAAAATACCAATAGTTCACAAGTTTGGGATTATATCCCACACACAGAGGCTTGAGTTACAGGAAAGATTACTGAAACAGTCCTACATACAGACCCTAAAAAGCCAGAAAGTTCTTGTACCAACAAGGTAAACTTTAGCATTTTGTTTATTTAGATTTTTAGCTCATTTGTGTCAGCTATTATGATTGCTTAGTCTGTAGCATCCTTATTATCATGCAAAACTGATAAACATTGATAAAACTGATAAAAGTGATTAAAAAGCGTTAACTGCACATGCTGTGCTCTTGTTTTCTTTCATGTGTAAAACATAAAACATGAAAACCTGTGTAAACTTAATGAATTAGTTATCTTTTTTATCGAAAGAAGTAAGCCAGTTAATATTTGCCTGAATATAGTTATATCCTTGTCATAATACATGTACATATTTTTTTTTTTATCATTTAATTAAACTTAAAGGAGATCGGTGGCCTGGTGGTTAAGGTATATGCCTCTCAACCCAAGGATCATTGGTTCCAGCCGAAATTGAGTCACGACCATGTTTATTCATATGACACAAGTACTGGTTGGTTCCAGGAAGCTTACTAGAAAGTGATAAATATAAGTTGCAAGAACTATGCAATCAAGCTTAAATAAATATGTTTAAACCAATGAAACTTCATGTAGAGTTCAGAATTAATGTTGTCTTTCCTAACCATGTCTGAGGCTTAAACTGAAATCATCTGATTGTGGTCTTGGTACCTACCTGGTTTTTCTTAATTTGCTTTTTCACTTTTTCAAAATCATTTCAATATATATAAATTGTACATAAAAAAAATTAAATTCAAAAGATCTTTTTGCTGGGTTGGAGTCCAGTATCAGAACTATTATGTTTATGGTCTATAGCCTTATCCAGTATATACTATCAGATATTATAAGTAAAGAGATCTAGCACAATACATGTATGAAGTCAATTTAATGAAACATCATATATAAATGTATACCGGTATACAAACGTTTGTAATATTGTTTGAGGTTCAAGAAATTACATGCTAACTTATGTGATTTAGAAATCCATTGGAAGTATCTGAAGATTTTGTACAGGAATACAACAATGCTAAAGACTTTGATGAGAAAGAAAAATTGGAGCAATCTGCTCAAAAGATGCTGGAACGATCCAAGGTTGGCTACTTGGTTATTATTGTGATCTTTGACTTTGATTAATTTCTTGTTATCATTTATTTTTATCAAAGGCACATTATTCCTCATAAACAAATGATTTTTTTATCTTACGAAAGGGCAAATATGAATTTTAAAATGTTTAAATAATGGTTTATGCTAGATGCTTGTTACTTGAAAAAAAAAGTAATGCAAAATGTCAAATAATTGTCATAAAAGAAGCAAAATGTAAACAAAGTAACACACTATAACTGTACTATTATTGCCAAAAAGCATCAGAAGAAAAAGAAGGTTCCGGTAATTGGCTAATGAGTAACTTTTTAGAAACCATAAAGGTACACCAAAAATAAAATCTTTTGAGAAGTAAAAATAAAAGCATTTCTGGAGTTATGTTTTTTTTAAGACTAACTGGATATTTAGCTGATTAATTTTGCAAAAGAATGTGCTTATTTCATAAGTGTTGTTACATACTAAATTAACATTATATTAATGTTATGTCTTATTATGTTATAACAGAGAAGGGCTGGTTTGAAGGATGGAGGTGTGGGCAAACATGTAAATCTTCCTATGGCATGGACAGAACTTGCCCAGCTAGCTCAGTGTAGAGGTAAAATCCAGGAAGGTAATATATTACAGCTGCATAAAGCACAATTCAAAATCATATTGATTTATTCAGGGAAATAGACATAAATACAATACTATTGTCACATATAAAAATTCAACAGACTGGAACCCAGGCTAGTTTGAAATGAAACACTCCTTTGTCAAAGTTTAGACGGTATCAAATTCAAATAGTAGACATCTTGTTTATTGAACTAAAGTAAATAATATGTTTAAGTTTCTCTGAAAGGAAAGGAAATAAGAATTGAAGATCGTTCTAGAAACACATAGGTTTGATTAGTATCTAGCATTGGAAGTATTTAGTTCTGATTATAAATCAAACATATGTGGCACTTTTTCTAATTATATCTTTTGTTTTATTTCAGAATGTTTGGATGTTTTGATTATCTCCCTTGATCAATCTCCGTTAGAGAAGTACCATATACCAGCACTGTTCTTCCTAGCGGAGACCATGTTATACTGGTTACGTACAGATGCTGTCCATCAACCTTACCTCAGAACTGGTGAAATCAAACTTTTAAAGGTGAGCATAAAAATGTTGCAGGCAGCAGACTATAATTACTTGACACTCACCCAGTTGAGGCAAAATCTTGCTGGCAAAATTTAATCTTTAATTTGCTGCATTTGTCTCATGATTTACTCTGCTTTGAATTTGGAACAGTCCATTGATTGTCAAAGGGATTTCAATATCAAGATACTAAAATTGATCTGCCTACAGTAAAGAAGCCTGGCCAGATTGCATAGATGTGCAGGCCGGCTCTATACTAATGGAAAAGGCTTATCATTTTTGTAGTTTTCTATTCCAGCAGGTGAAAGGTTGAGTTGATACTCTGGTTATATCAGATACAGATATTTGTGTCATAGTTCACGCAAACAGTGTTACTACACAAGAAAATGTAATCTACTATAAGCTTTGTGACTTTACAGATAATAAGGAGAATATACATATTGTGAGACAAAAAATATATAGTTCACATGGTACAATGTAATATTTCATTATCAGAAGATTTTACTCTACTTGATATTATTGTCAAATGCAACTTTTGAAGCTTTGTCTGTGTACCAATAACACACCTTTTAGTCAAAACAATTGTTGAAGTTGATAACAACAGACTTATTATTATTAATTTTTACATGCCCTGCTTTGTGCCTTGCAGGTGGTTCTGTATTATTGTTGGGGAATGCAGGGCAGCAGGGATGTTGCCTTTCCTTGCTGATTTGTTGCTTTCATATTTTATAATGTACATGTTCATATAGCATGATATGTAGCAAGATCTTGAGGTACATGTATGTAGTATATGTATGTCAGTCATTGTCAACTTCAAACCTTCACTCCTTTTCCCATTTAAGGGGTTTGAATAACTGTTAATATCAAAATGTTTTATTTGCAGATGGGCCAGCTGGTATTTTCCCGCCTTTTTTACCATCACATGGCAGGTCAATTGTCTGGACAGAAGGACTTTAAAAACAGATTATTCACATACCTAGATGGTAAACTTTTTATTTTCTCCTTGAGAAACAATATTACAATATTTAAAAATATTGATTTTAAGTCACAAGAAAACAAATTAGCAATATGGAACAATGATTGCAATTAATTATTCATGTTAAAAAACAAGTTTCAAGTAGATTTTAAGTCAAAAGAACTAAGATTGGAATTTTGTTAGCATAGGCTAAGTTAAGAATACAATCTAATTTGAGCAAATGGTCACTTCAGAGAACGGTCTCTGTCCAACAATGGTCATGATGAAGTCCCTATATAAATGGCCACGAATAGTGGTCACACTTGCTGCATGTGATAATATAAATCAAAGTACAAATTACAAGAACTTTACTCTTGTTCATCTGAAACTATGTATTTACACATAAATTATGATGCCTGGATAAAAGACCTTTACCATGGTAATATTATAAAGTTGTCTCATTAGCATAATACTTGTCATTGATTCAACAAGAGGTTTCAAGTTGGGTCTTACTACACAAATGTAAAAGCAACCCTGGAACAGACAGGCCATATCGCAAACATTTAACGCCAGTTTGGTCACTTTTTATCAGTTTAACAAGTGCTGTCACTATATCTCAAATGTAGACATAGGTAAATCATGTGATAAAAAATCGTGGCCATTTGTTACACTGATGTTAACTTAAGTTATTCTAACAAATTATTAAGAAAAAAACTAATGAAAGTATTAAAGGGACTGCACTGTGGTTTTTCGACATGACATGGCTTGCAATTATGTTTCAAGATTAATGTTCTATTTCATGTAAGTCAAGACCAATAACTTGTTTGCACATTTTGAGACCATTTGCTCACTTGGTTTTTGTGTCGCCTTGAAAAAGGCGACATATAGGGATTACTTTTGACGTCGTTGTCGGCGTCGTTGTCGGTGTCCCCTTAAGCTTGTCAGGAGCATAAGTCAGTCATTATAAGTTGGATTGACTTCAAACTTGGAATGCATGCTTCTTATAATGACCCGAAGTGCAGTGCACAAGAACCGGTACTCTGCACCTCTTATTTATTGAGTTATTGCCCTTTGTTAATTTTCATACTTTATTTTTGTCCAGGCCATTTATGGGCTTGAAACTTCATAGGATGATAGATCTCATTAAGAAGAAGTGCAGTGCACAAGAACTGGTACTCTGCATTTCTTATTTTTTGAGTTATTGCCCTTTGTTAATTTTCATACTTTATTTTTGTCCGGGCCATTTCTCCTAAAGTATAAAAGCTATGGACTTGAAACTTCATAGGATGATAGATCTTATTAAGAAGAAGTGCAGTGCACAAGAACTGGTACTCTGCATTTCTTATTTTTTGAGTTATTGCCCTTTGTTAATTTTCATACTTTATTTTTGTCCGGGCCATTTCTCCTAAAGTATAAAAGCTATGGACATGAAACTTCATAGGATGATAGATCTCATTAAGAAAAAGTGCAGTGCATAAGAACTGGTACTCTGCATTTCTTATTTTTTGAGTTATTGCCCTTTGTTAATTTTCATACTTTATTTTTGTCCAGGCCATTTCTCATAAATTATAAAAGCTTTAGACTTGAAACTTAATAGGATGATAGATCTTATTGATAAGAAGTGCAGTGCACAGAAACTGCTGCTCTGCATTTCTTATTTTTTGAGTTATATCCGACTTGCGGAGTTCTAGTTCCAGAACAATTTTTCTAAATGTGAAAAATAACCCAAAATTGAAAAGCATCACAACGGTTTTCACTCATATTGAGCTAAAAATAGCACAGAAATACGATTTCCATCTTATTTCTGATTATATTTATTAATTATCTTTTGCAGATCATACTGTTTTAAATGCCTCAACTGATCTTTGTATGAAATTCATATATTAAGTTTTTAGGCTTTTTCAGCCTCAGTGGAGTTCCTTTAAATCAAAAATTTAAAAAGAGAAAAAAATAAACTGTTAGAAAATAAAAAGTGGTTTCCTTACTGATAGGGGAGTAACCACTGCTTGTAGTTTGACTGTACTAATGGTTTTGGCTATCCTATACTTGTTGCATGTGCTTTAATTGTTTTATATATTACAGGACTACAGGAGTGTCAGGAGGCGTACAGTCCCTATCCAAATGCTCTCCTCTCTCTGAGGTTTATCATCACAGTGGGTAAAATCATCATGTCAGATACCCAGCTTGAACCTGGAGAAATCAAAGAAGGGGACAATGTCCGTAAATCTGCTCTCAGCAGACCAAGCGCTGTATGTTATATGTGATCTTGTCTATGCTTTTTTTTTCTTTCTGAATTTGATTAGATGGTTGCAAAATGATGTTTGATATATTGAAGTATTTACAATTTTGTGAGCATAAAATATAATGTATAATTTAGCATCAAATTGATAAACATTATGTCATTTAGCATCATACTGTTGAAAATTGACAAACACATCCTTTTAACTTTTTCTAGAACAGTGTTGTAGAAATGCATTGATTGCAATTTAATAAAATTGCACATACTGTTAAATGTGGTCTGTCTCATAGGAAATGCATCTGATTGGTTTAAAAGAATAAAATAATTGGCCTTTACTCATATGTATTATTTGTTACGTAGGTTATATATATTTGATTTGCAAAGTCTTATTAATGGTCTGTTTTCTATGCAATGTACCTTGTACTCGTATTAAATTTACATGGACTGTCATACAAGTAACCTGTTAAGAATATACTCATACTGTTTTATAACTGGCTAGTTTATAGACTAGAAACCATTAATGTAAAGGAATTGCTGTATAACAAAGATTTCTTCAGTGGCAGCTGTCGCTAAGTTGTCAAGGTCGTTATCTTCAAACTTCTTGCCTTTCACCACTGTGGGTTTGAATCCCAACAGGGACTTTGGATTTTTTTATGTGAGGAAGCTATCCTTCCAGCTTATTAAATGTTGAGGGTTCTACTCAGGTGCCAGTTTGTGCTTGAAATAATGCATGGAAGGGTCTTGTCTCTACCAGTAAGCTGGAAAGTTGCCATATAACTTTTACTATGTTGGTGTGACTTTAAATTCAACAGAAAAAAAACCTAAAAGATTTTTGTTTCATTTTCTACAGAAGAGTACAGATACTGGTAAGAGAACCACTGCCCACTCGAAGGACTTGACAACTCACACTGCCCACAGTGTGGCAATAAGTAGTAGTGTTCATGACCTCAGCCCCACCCTGTGGCACGCCCTGGATGTATGGAGGTGTACAAATCATCTAAGTGGGGGCCTCACAGAAGCCCTGAAAGCCCTGAGTCATTGTGGTATGGGGCTTGTAAATGAAAGCTGGTATAAAAATATTTTCTCTTTTACTATGAAATTTATAGTCTCAAGTTTAAATAAGGTAAATAAAGTGAAAAATTAAGAAAAAATAGACAATTGGCAAAATATTTTAATGACATATGGAGAAGATTCTGAGGTACTTTAGTTTACACCAATGTCTAACTTTCTGACGGCAATATTGTCCATGTACAAAATAGCAAAATACTTTTCACTTTTAGTACAATAATTATTAGGCTAAAAAGAATATTTAGTGTTCATTTGCCTATAAAACAAAGGATTTGCATTTTAATACTGATTAAATTTTTAAATATTTACTTTGATGACAAGATTTCAATAATTTCCATGGTGCTCATGTAATTTTCATTCATTTACCATTTACTTTTAACTTTTTAAGAGAAAATTTGTTGTAATTTGTTGTGAATAATATGTTAAATTAATGTTTTGTGATGCTTTTTTCTCAATTTGAAGGGTGGACAGTATGATAGCTCTCCAGATCCTGGCAGAAGCCTCCAAATCCAGCCTCATGGCCCTCAGGGCCCTCCATAATCTTGCCCGAGGGTACAGACCAGGGGACAAGGTGAAATCTCCACCAGTTTCTAGCCGGTCAGAAAGTTCAGGTGAGAATTTTTGAACAACAAGCATTTTGCTAGTGATTAATTTGTATACCTTTGTTAATGAAAAATGATTAAAAAAAATAATAAAATTTTAGCGGGTTTTACTCTAAGATTTTTAAGTTTGTCAGCAACTAGTTTAGTTGATTACTTTTGCTAGATTTCAGTCATTCCTACTGTCTATTCTTTTAGATGTCTAAAATAGTTAGCTTATCAAATTATACTGGAATAAGTTGTGTGATATTTTATTATTCTAGAACAAAAATTGAAGCAGAGTACATCTGGTAGGTACAGAAACTCTGGTGATGGGAATAACAATGCTGATTTTTGTTTTGTTTTTGAGCAATAAGGAATATATCACACTTAGAAGTGAGAATATTGAAATATTTTTAAAAGCTTAATACGTGACAAATGAAATATAAATCAGTTCTCAATTGTAAAGAGAGATGTATTCCTTATTCATTAAAAACTTTAAAAGTTTCTTTTTTATTTTATTCATTTTATAGTGCTTTTTGCATCGAAATTAGACAGACATTGCCCCTATCTTTCCAACCACCCCCCCCACCCCCCATCAAAAAAAAAAAAATCCAAGGGCATTGAATGGGAATTAATTTATTTCTAGAATTTTGATTGGCTTAAAATTTTATATACACGTACTATGCTGTATATATACCATGAAGAATTAAAACAATTTAATTTCAAGTTTGATTGTGTAGAAAACTATAAGCTTAAAAACACACTATCGAATCCATTACTGTAACCAATCAGTACTGAGTAATGAGTGTAAGAAACTGGTGTCTTGCCCCAGACGGGTTTGAACCCAAACTCACAATGATCCTTAGATTGCTAGTCAGATGCAGCCATGTGGTTACAAAGCACTCACACCACTCAATGTTCTATGGGACTGCATGAAAGTATAAGGGTGTGAAAAGGCTTGCCCCTAATGGGGTTTGAACCCACATTTCCAATGATCCTTAGATTGCTAGTCAGATGTGGCCATGCTGCCACTAAGCACTTAAACCACTAAGTGCTCTTGAGACTATGTTTAAGGGTGTGATGAGAAATTTTAAAATTAACTTTAATTTCATTGTTTTCATTCATCTAACACTGCATGCTTGATTTACAGCCACTGAATCAACGAAGAAAACATTAAGATTTGGTACTAGTTCTAGAAAAATACATGTACACTTTTCATCTAGGGCCTTAAAATAATGTTTGCTTCTTACCTCATGTGACCATTGAAATAATAATTTGATAAAATTTTGGATTAGCAAATAGGTATAAAATTAAGCAAGTTTTTTGACAAATATCTATGATTAAAAAAGGAACAAATAAATGGTGGGGAAAACTCAGGTTGAGACACTGTTCAGAACTTTACATATTATATAGTCAAATTAGTTCTTATTATCAATTTTCATTACCATATTCATAACTTAAAAGGATCTCTCTTTTTTGCAGATATAAACATGTTTATGCATTTAATATGTCTACTATTAATATGTAAATACTTTAGAATTCTCATATGGTTTTGCAAGAATCTGGAGGCAGGTTCCTTTAAGCCAGGCTTGAGACAAGAAGCAAACTTATTTTAGTACCCTATAACACTGTCATTTGTTCAAAATTGTAGTAAATCTGTTAACTACTGTAAAATTGTAAATAATTGTGATGAAATTATTTTTTGTGCCTGAGTTTGTTTCTAGAATAAAAATTGTTCTCACTCTAAAAGACAGTGAATGTGAAGTAGATGATATGATATTGTCACTTTAACTATAACAACAAAATGTGTTTACGTCTTTGTTGAATTCTGAAAAAAATTCTTATTTGTAAAAAAATAGGTTTACAGCAATGTAATTGAACTTGACTTCACAGAAACTTATTTAAAACTTCAGACACAATTTTATGATTTTACAGTAGCTAACAGTTAAGCAATTAGAATTGTTTTATATATTTGTCTTTATTCCCATCAACACAGTGTAGTAGAAAGTAGAGAGTTTTATTTTCAATTTTCATATTTGCTGTTAATGCCTATTCAACAGTTATTACACTTATGTAATTGTAGTTAGAATTAATGAATTAATCATGCATTTTTACACCTTTTAGTCTTAGTTACTGAATTGTTTCAAATATTTTTTTATTTATTAACTCTTGTCAATGCCATGACATTTAGTCTGTAACACTTAATGTTCTGTTTAATAAGCTCATCTGTTTCGAAGAAAAAATTGAGCTATTATGATCACTGCAGCAATGGTGTCTTTGTTGTTGTCATTTTTTTGTGATGTTTTAGATCTGAGTTTATTTTTTTATTCCAAATATTGGTCTGTTTTATATCTTGACAATTTCATTATTTAAGTACTATAAGGATCTTATACAGGCTGCTGGTACAGACCATAATATATAGCTCAAGGGTAATTGTTTACGGTGGTTACAAGGCTCTGCTGAGTTTCCGCTAAACAGTTACCTGAGAATGAATTTACAACTTCATTCGTAACAAGAAAATTACGCCATTCTAAGAACACAATTGATTCATAAAAGGGGTGTGGTGTCCTACATGGGGGTTGTAAGACAGGTTTTTCTATCACCGTTGTAAACAGTAGATAATCCTGTCTGATATGCAAGAAAGTATATCGAAGTCTTTTGGTTTTATTACTAATAGGTGAAGGGAATTGGTTGGAAGAAATCACATAGTTTTCTTTTTATTTCTTAGTTAATTAGTCCATCTCTAAGCCATCTTCAAATAAAAGATGAAATATTCTTTCATTTATTCATAATCATGTTATTTTTATTTATTTTTAGTTAATTTTTGTCTTAAATATATAAATATTATATTTTCATCATCAGTTCATCTTTTTAGTTCTACTTAAATTCTTTGTTGAGTTGTGGTGAACTTTTTTAAATGTTGTTCATTTTTTGTTACACATTCTCTGACAGTTTTTGATATTGATTTATTTCATAACCAATCAATTTTCATAATAACTTCATTTTCACTTTGTAATTCATCTATGGATTTCCTAAGTAGAAAAATTTGTTATTAACTTGGTAGTATGTTTTTTGTATTCTTTACAGAGAGTTACAGTTATTCAAGTGATGAGACAAGCCCAAAGGATCGTGAATCTCGTGCTAGTGTAGCAAGCTCCAAACCAACGTTGAGTGATATCTACGAGAGGAGTGAGGAAGGGGACTCGGAGAAAATGAAAACATCAGCAACAGGTAAAAGCTTTACCATAGAAGGTTTAATCATTGAAATGTATTATAGACAATTTAGACTTGCCTATAATGCAAGTATATAGCCAGAAAAATCAGACCCAGCTATATAGTGTTGACTGATTAGTTTTTGTTCTGCTGTTTTTTTGGGTTTTTTTCGTAAAAAGAGTTTTGAACTGGGCATTGTTTTCATGCGAGTCTTTGGTCTCTTAATCTCTTAATGTGAAAATGACACAGACATCATTATGGAGACCTGTTCAGATTGTTATACATGGTAATGCAGACTTATCATGGCTCTATATTGGAGGTATAGGCCTTTAATATTCACTGCAATAACTCCAAGCATTCATTTTAGCAGTTGTCTTAAAAAACAAAATCCCTGGTTTTAACAATGGACTATTCCAGGACTAGTCACTACTGGCCTACATATGCAATAAAGGGGATTATTCCCCAAATAATCTGTACGGAATCAATGTCATTTGAAAATGTATTGAAAAACAAAACATTAGGTGAGTAATAAAAAGATTAATTGGCTAAATTGATGATACATTTGTTAAAAATAGAAAGACTGATCAATTGTAAAGAGAATAAATTTGTAATTGAAGTTTACTGGTCGGAGACCATCAACTGGACACTTTTGGAACATTTTTCTGTACAGATTTCATAATTTTTAACCTAGAGACCAAAAAATTTGACACAGTTGAGTTCAGCTAGGTTCTTCTCCTAACTAACAAACTAGTTTGTTTATTTCTGATTGTATTGACACTTATATCTGAGGCTCGACAAGGAGGGTATCAAAATTACCTAAATTGTCTACACTACAGTACCATGTGTCCGGACAGATATGTACATGACATGATTTAATTCAGATAAAAGCTTGGGTGTTTTGATTTTTAACATGATATACAATGTTTCAGCAACAAATGCTGAAGTTTTGGATATTCTATTATTCACGCTGCAAATAATTATAGCTGGTATATGAGGTCAGGCATTGCTTTCTTGACCCCCAAATTTCAACGTCAACATTCTTAAAAGATACATTAAAATATTACCATTTACAGAGGTTGAAATAAATTTATTTACTTAATTTTAAAAAAAAACATGCACGTATTGTTGATAAAAAAGTGACTGACAACCAATGAACAAAGAAAATAATAAATTAAACATTTTCGGGGCCGTCCGGGTTTGGTGGTTGTCCGGTTTTGGTGGTCCCCAACCAGTATATGAGTGGCGGCATTGTCAAGTGGTCAACATGTCTGACTAGTAATCTTAGAATTGTTGGCCACATGGTTTCGGACCTAGTCAGGGGCAAGCTGTTGTTTCCTTGAGCAAGAATTTTTACATTCAGTGTTTAGTACTGATTGATTCCAGGAACGGATACAAGAGTGTTTGAATATAAGCTTACAGCTTCAAACACAATCAAACTAAAATAAAAGTAAATAAACTTAACTACACTAAGCCTATATCTAAGCCTATATTTGTTTTATATAATAGGTTCTGCAAAGACAAAGAGTGGAAATACGTCAGCAAAGGATACAGACCTCAGTGAAGCATCACCTTCATATGTTGAATCCCCTTCGAAGAAGGATGAACCTAATGTTAAGTAAGACATTCATATTTTTAGGTTAATTTCTTACGTAGATAGTGACAGATAAAATCAAATGACTGATATTTAAAGCTGCATGCCTCCAGATGAGCCAAAATATTTCAAGAAAATCAAAACTTGAGAAAAGTGTAATAAGATGCTTGGCATTTTTTTTTAAAACTTTAATGGACTTGTGATTTCTGTTATTACAGAGAAATGGTATCTCCAACTGGTCCAGGAACTTTAAAAAGAGAGGTATCATTTGATACTGGAGTGCCTGTGAAAGATGAGGATATAAAATCACCTGTCAGAAAAATGTCTCCAAAATCAACACCAGGGTAACAATTTTTTTCAAATTTTCCGTACGTCTTGCAAGTATTAACTAGATAATATTGAATCCATGGCAAATAATTGTGTAGTTTAATTAAGATATGAAATGAAAAGTCAAATGTTTAAAGCAATATTTTAACCTGCAATATCAGTTTTATTTGCTCAAATTATTGATTTGATTTTTTTTGTGTGCATAAGCCATTGGTGTTTTAGCCATAATTGTTTTGAGAAACACTTGCTCAGGCAATGTTTGAAAGATCATGAATATGCTAGAACTTAAATACGTTATCCTATGATTTCTTGAACAAAAACATTAGATCTTTTTGTTGCAACTTCTTTGTCGGTAATTTTATAGGTCACCTATTTGATAAGTTCTGTTTCTGAAACCATCAAAGATCAAAGGGAATGCTTTTTGTCACCAAATTGGAACTGTGAAATCAATTTAAGCACAGTTACGTCCTCTTTCGAACATAAATTTTCCTTTCTTGGTATAATTGTTTGTTAATGTCTGATTTTCATAAAATTTTCTGAGATGATATTCTTTGTACGCTTATAAGTACTTATTAACCAATAATAACCTTTTTTTAAGAGAAAATTTACCTCAAAAATCATTTTGGTAATGATGTGCCTTTTTCCAGTGTTGATGGAGTGTTCTGAGAAAAAATAAATTTTGATACAATTTCATTATTAATCTTAACAGAGCTGTTTACAATAGAGCACACTGTCTCATTGACCTCTTTGTCATGAGCTTATTGTAAAAAGGATTAAAAATATAATTTCAGGACAAGGGCCATGACTCAAGGGTCACGGACAACTGCAGGAACTGGGGAGAGTATGTTTCCACCAGGGACTGGGTACCAGGCTGAAGCTGGTACCACTTTACCAAGTGGTCGAGCATCAGAGGCCAGCACCGTTCAAACTTATACTAATGCTGCAGTAAGTTTAACTTAATCCTACTCTATTCTGTATTGGTCTTGAACCTGTGAAACAATTAAGGCAGTTCTTTCTTAGTTTGGGTGATGTGAATAAAGTTTTAAGTTTAAAATGATAAAATTGAAAAGACTTGAATGATCATGTGCATGCCAGTCTGCAGTCTCCATTTTTAAATGGAGAATTAAATTAAAAAGAAAATTAATGATTTTGTCACTATAGACAAAGAAGGAAAAAAACTGGTGTTAAACTGCCAATAAACACCGGCTAGGGACTACTTGTATATGCGCTGTTATGTTTTCAACCTCGATTGTATAGTTTACAAAGCATTTTAAAGCAACAATAAAAAGCATTTTTATTTATATTTTCAGTTCATATAATGTTTTCTTTTCATACAATACCGAAATAATGTCTCACATACACTAACGCCACATATTAGATCCATATCAGTTAATAAATATTTTTACAAAACGGCGCCAATCAGTAAGCAGCGTAATGACATCATCCTAAGTAAACAACTCATTCATAAACAAACTGATGTTATTTCATACATACAAGAATGATAAATGAGGCACTGATGTAAACACCATACGACGTAAGTTTTTATTGTTAAAAACTTGATGAAATAACGTTTTTTTCTTATTATTTGTTTAATAATTTCTATATCTTCGCAACAGTAGGGTGCGAAAATCGAACAGCGTTATATGAAAATCGGCACCGGAAGTTATTTCCGCTAGAAAATTAACATAAGTGATTTTCATTATTTTATCGTGTTAGAATCGAAATAACATCGGCCTGAGAGGTGTATATCGGCTATTTAACACCGGTTTTGACATTTTGATGCGACAAAATTAACCACTCAGGCCTACGGCCTTTGTGGTCAATTCCTAAAAACTCGCATCAAAACTCCAAACCGGTGTTAAACAGCCGATATACACCTCTCAGGCCGATGTTATTTCTTAAGTAGAATCACAGCAAGCAAAATGAGCCAATATTTCTTCATTTTTAGCTCGACTATTCGAAGAATATGAGAGCTATTGTAGTCGCCCCGGCGTCGGCGTCCGCGTCGGCGTCCGCGTCGGCGTCTGCGTTGGTTAAAGTTTTTTGTAAAGTCAAATATCTCAATTATTACTTGAGATATTCAATTGAAACTTACAATACTTATTAATAGTAACAAGGTACATCAGATTGACAAGTTGGATAACTCTGCCTACAATATTGACAGAATTATGCCCCTTTTTAACTTAGAAATTTTGGTTAAAGTTTTTTGTAAAGTCAAATATCTCAATTATTGCTTGAGATATTCAATTGAAACTTACAATACTTATTCAAAGTAACAAGGTACATCAGATTGACAAGTTGGATAACTCTGCCTACAATATTGACAGAATTATGCCCCTTTTTAACATAGAAATTTTGGTTAAAGTTTTTTGTAAAGTCAAATATCTCAATTATTGCTTGAGATATTCAATTGAAACTTTCAATACTTATTTACAGTAACAAGGTACATCAGATTGACAAGTTGGATAACTCTGCCTACAATATTGACAGAATTATGCCCCTTTGGAACTTAGAAATTTTGGTTAAAGTTCTTTTGTAAAGTCAAATATCTCAATTGTTGCTTGAGATATTCAATTGAAACTTACAATACTTATTTATAGTAACAATGTACATCAGATTGACAAGTTGGATATCTCTGCCTACAATATTGACAGAATTATGCCCCTTTTTAACTTAGAAATTTTGGTTAAAGTTTTTTGTAAAGTCAAAAATCTCAATTATTGCTTGAGATTTTCAATTTAACCTTACAATACTTATTTATAGTAACAATGTTTATCAGTTTGCAACATCGCATAACTCTGCCTGCAATATTTATAGAATTATTTGTTTTGAAACTTAGAAATTTTGGTTAAAGGTCTTCAAAGATATTTACTTGAAACTTTACACATGTACTTAGGGTCATAATTGGAGGGTCATAATTGTTGTATGTCACTGACCAAGTTCCATTACTCTACTCGCATTAAGGCTGATTCATCTCCCCTTTTCTACTTAGTCTCTTGGTTTATGTTTACATGCAAGTTTTACATATCTCAATAACTATTAAAGATATTTATTTAAAACTTCACATATGCATTTAGAATCATAATTGTAGGTCACTGACCAAGATCCATAATTCTATCTTGCATTTAGGCTGATTTTTCTCCCCTTTTTCAACTTATAAATTCCTGGTAAAGTTTTGCTTGTAAGCTGTTTTGTCCATAACTACTGAAGAGTTTGTGCCTTTTTGGGACATTTTTATGCATTCATAATAATAAAGCAGTGATTTACTTGATAAAACATCTTAATAACAAGCCTTTGTACCTTTTTCAGTCAATTTTATGTATTCATAGGAAATTAGCATTATTATACTCAATAAAACACCCTTGTGACAATTTTTGGATAGTCAGTATTGGCTTGACTATTCAAAAATTGTCACAAGGGTGAGTATAATAATGCTAATTACTGACTAAGAATTTAAGTTCAAGTTGCATACCACCTCAGATATTTTCCTATTCCATTGACATCTCGCTTTGAAACAAGTTGAAATTTTATGCACTTCTTTGAGAGCATAATAGGACCCTCCCGAAGACCTATAGCCGTAACATGGATTTAAAGAAAAATTTGGCCCTTTTGTTAATTTAGAAAATGTTACATTATCAAGGCTCTTTTAATATCAAACACTTAGAATAGTCGAGCATGCTGTCCTACCGACAGCTCTTGTATTCTCTGCAGTACCATCCTACATAAGGACATATCACCCAAAGTTCTATAGAAGCATGTAACTGTTTGATTCTGTGCTTAGTTGACTTCTTTTTGGTTATTGATATTCAAGACATATCATTTTATCTCTGTTTCATACCTTTTGTTTCCAGAATTTGTTTGGAACTGGTTTTATTCTGTTTGGACTTAGTTGCTTTAGAATAAGTTGGAATTTGTTTTGTAAGGTCTTAACTAGAACTCTATTTTTTTATCAGAGTACAGACTTACCTGGTATCAATGGTTGGCATTGGGAAGTGGCTATAACATATACAGATGTACTGGCAGATATTTGTCTGCATGGAGGGAGTGCAGAGATCCAGAAACTGGCTCTGATGGGAACCAACCAGGATGTTGCTGACCCTTTTAAGAGAGGCTACAATAACCTACCTCTACACAGTGCAGGGTTACTTGACTTGGCCTTCTTTAAGGCAGTCAGTGAAGCTCGGGATGGAGGTATAAATAATTGTTTTATTTGATCACGAGGTACATTGAGGCTTCAGGGGGTAACTAAACAATGTTGTTAATTGTAACATAAGTCCATGCAGTAATAACAAGTCTATAGAGTCATTTAAGTTGGAACCAGGTCACAAGATTAAATTATCACTAGTGGATCACACTATAATCCACAGAGTTCATTATGGCAAGTCTATGGACTTAAAACAAGTTTTTAAAATTATAACAGTCCATGGAGTTATAACTAGCCCATGGAGTTATAACTAGCCCATGGATTTATGATTAGTCCATGAAGTTATGACTAGTCCATAGATTTATGACTCATCCATGGAGTTACCTCAAGTCCATTGACTCATTACGAGTCCATGGAGATGTTTTAGGTCTTGTAAGTTATTACAATGTCATCAAGTTATTACTTGTCCATGGAGTAATGGAAAGGTTATTGAGTTTTGACAAGTCCATGGAAATATTATAAGTCACGTTCAAATAAGTCCACAGAAAAGAGTACATGGGGTAATGACTAGCCGATAAAGACCAGTCTATGGATAATGAGTACAAATTAATTGAAAACTTGACAAATCATCGTAATATTTTGTGATGTTTACATTGTTAATACTTTCACAGGTCCGAACGATTGGAGTTGGCGTATAAGATTTGGTGCTGTTCAATCTATGGTGAAAATATGTCGTTGTTTGGCTAATGATAAAAACAAGGAGGGTATTAGAACAGCTGCCTGGAATGTCTTACTGCGGGCACACTCCATGGAGAAAGATGAACGTGTATTAGAGGCCCTCAAAGTTGGACAGGTTATTGAATTCTTCATTTTTAATTCTATATATCTAAGTGTTGACTGGCCAATGTCATCAGTATAGAGGCAGATCAGCCTTTACAACCATTTAACCAAACTCTTTACTGCCAGCTTGTAAAATATTGTATAATTTTGAGAAATTTGTTTGAAATTCAATGTCAGATAATGTCCATCACACACTTTTAACATTGCAAGCTGATAAAGCTCACATGTATGTGCCTGAATATTTCAATGAGAAGAGCGATGTGGCTGACAATAATATTTCTCATATCGTACCTCTTTCACCGATGTTTTCTGGAGAAAAGTTGGTAGTTATTTGCAGAAAATATAAGTGGAATATACTTGTACAGAATTCCGAACATTAAATTTGGTAATTTCCTCCCAGTATATCCCTGATATACTAGCTGTTACAAATGATGCTTAACCCTTTACCACATATATACGCGAAACAACACACTTTCGACCCCCCCCTTTTTAGGCCTCAAATAGTGAAAAAAAGATCCTATTTGGGCCCCAAACATAAGTTTTCGTTTGAGAAATGTTGCTTAAAGAATTGAGCACTTTTTTAGGCGCCGCCCCCATCCAAAAGATACATCAGGGGGTTGCCATGAGGGGGATGTGCCCCCTTCTGTTAGGGGGGTTTGAAGGGGGGCGGAGTCCCCCTCATTGCCAAGAAAATTTTGGACTTGTGAGAGGCTAAAAATGACCCCAGGTCAATCATAATGTAACGTTTAACCAACGCTGAAAAGCCTTTGACTCTATCTCAATCCCTTGAGCAGTTGCAGCACTTTGAAATAAATTTTGATGGAAAAAATCGAGGCAAAATAGTGATTTTTTGGCAATTTTGAGATGTCCCCTCGTTGCCATGGTAACAGGAAATTTAAGACTGAGCATGTCGTTACAAAGGCAATGATCTAGTCAACATTTGTGCCAAGTTTGATTAGTATTGAAGCATTTTTCATAGTTTCATAGCAGTTTGAACTTGTAAGAGGAGGCTTTTCAGTGAAAACGGCCATTTTTCACAATATGCTCATGGGGGAAAGGGTTAATCAAATCAACACAACCAGCTCGGAAGGTGGATAATTCTACTAGAGCCCTAATTTGTATTTCACTCAATGCTCAAGGGCATGAGGTCTTGACCTAATGATAACATTTACTTTATTAAAAACACAACCAGAACATTATTATCACAACATATTTAAATCAGCTATAATACATTACTTATTTCAATAATAAGTTATTTTAAGTTTTGCAAGGAAAATAGTGATATCAAAAGCCGAACAAGACTTAAATGTTTATGTAATTTCTTTTATTTGAAAATGACCAGGATTTGGCACCAAAAGTAAGTTGTGACACCGTAGAAGTAAACAATTGTGTAGTTTTACCATCACAATGTTGAGAAGTTGCATGTATTATTTATATCTTTTTTTATTTTGAAAGTTGTTGTTGTTAGTATATACATGTAGGAGTATCAGTAGATGTGTACTATGTGTAGATATTTTTAGATATTGCATGTATCTATAGTAATATATTGTTGATAATTTCTGGTAAGTTATCCAGGACTGCAGGCTATAAGAGTGGCACATCAAGATTTAAATTTATTATTAGAAAATAGCCATAGAAAATGGGGATATCATAGGATATTTTATCATGCTGCATGTTTGAAACAAAGTTTTTCATTGGATAATTGTGATATAAATACTATCTGTATGCATGACTGTTGCAAATTTATGACTTTTTTATTTCATAAAGGAATGGGGAGGTAAAATAAATTTCGTGTAGAGACTTTTTTGGTTATATTTCCAATGGTTGTTTGTTATATATAACCTTTGCCTAGTAGCTCTGGTTATATGTTCTTACAACTGTTCAACACTGGATTTTTTTTAAGTTAAAAGATATTTATAACTAATAAAAACATAAACACAAGGCAGAATCCACAAGAACACAACATGTACTACTTGTGAAGAATTATGTCATTTTAGATACAATCATAAGATTTGAATCTTATTTTGTATAATTACAAAATACTATTTATAACTGTTGCGCAGCAATTACATACATTCAGTTTACATGAAAACAGACTTGATGTTAAATCCATTCCACGAATCAACTGGCACTAAACTGTGAATGTAAAAGCTTCTTGCTCAACTTGATAAAGAAACAAAGACTTGCCCCTATTTGGAATCTGCATAAATTTTGTCTTTTTTACTTGAGATTGCTATAACTACATGTCTAACAGTTAACCAAGGTTAAAAATTTTATACAACTGTTACATAAACTACATGTACAATGTAGATATTAAAGAAATAAAATTAAAATAAATGAAATGTATTTTTTTTAACTTACAGGTACATACCGACATTGAAGGATTTCTGAACAAACAGTTGGTGTGTAATCCTTACACATTAGGCTCAAAAGTAGCTGCCGGACTGTCTGTGATTTATCTACCCCCTCTCCCTCCCCCTGTTGACCCGTATGTGTCCCCTAAGAGGAGGGAGTTAACACCATCACCTAACAAGGCAACAACGACTTCCCAGGAGTCAATGCCTCAAGTGAAAGAGAAACATAAAGCAAGAACATCATTAAAGTGAGTAAATGTATAGTGTTTTCGTGTGCTGATTAATGAAATGTAAGGTTAAATCAGTGAAATATGATAAGAGTCAGTCATTATAAATCACTCACTGTATATAACTCTCTGTATATCACTCTTTGTTTATCACTCTATGTATATCACTAACTGTATACCACTCACTATACATGTCTCCATGTAACTATATCACTCACTATATATTGCTATATGTTTATCACTTACTATACATCACTATATCACTCACTATATATCACTCTTCATATCACTCACTATACATTACTCCCTGTTTATCACTCACTGTATATCACTTCATGTATATCACTGTATTATATCTCTTTACATCACTTCACTGTATATCACTCACAGATTCAGAATATATTTCAGTGTATATCACTCTGTATATTGCCATCTATATATAACAGACTGTATATCACTTGATATATATCACTCACTGTATATCACTAACCAATTCTGTAAAGATAACTTATGCTTACATTCAATTTTTGATAAAACTCGAAAACCTTCAGGCCTATGTCCTTCATAAAATAAGTTAAAATACATGATAATTGTTCAACCTCGGTTGGCCCAAACTACTGATTTCTCGTACAAATTTGCACAGGCCCTGCAAGTTCGAGCAAACAAAGTTTGACTGTATATAATGGCTTTGTAACAGACCTTATCTTGATATGTATTCAATCATTTTGAATTTATAATTGTTAACTTTATATTAACCTTCAATTAAACAGAGTCGTATTTCATTTAATTTCAGGGAGGAAATAATGCTGGCAACAGCTCTGTATGAACCATCACCTTCCTTCAATACAAGAACAAGTTTTGACTTGAGAAGAATTGTAGAAGATCAGGTAAAATAATCTTATATATAATCTAAATGTTCACTGCTGTTTCATTTTACTCCCATCAATAAAATGTAAAATTGATTGTGGGAAATTTCATGAATTATATACATATATTATGTTAATTTTTTGTGTGTACACTGCTGAGACCAATATTGTTTTATAAATGTCTTTATTTTTTTTAATTAATATAATGAATACTTATGTAGACAATTGCCTTAATTTTTACCCATTCAGTTCTTCCATTGTGGTAGCTATTGTGTAAAAGCTTTAAAAAGTCACTGGTTAAAGTCCTCAACCATTAAAGCTACTGTAAAATCATTATTATTCGTGGGGCACGAATTTTCGTGGTTTTCGTGGGTAGGTCAATCCACAAATTTAAGATCCAACGAAATTTTATCCCAGCAAATACTTCTCGCCATGTCTCTATTTGATATATTACAAACATGCATCGGCGCTTTTCCGCTGATTTTTGTGTAATGAATGTCCAGAGGCAAGGATTAAATTGATTGACATGCGCTGTGCGATACTTAAAGATAATGTACATGCGGTTAGTAAAATGCGAGGCGATTAAGAGTAAGATTACTTGCATAAGGTTATTTATTTTAATCTTTAATCTTTATACAAGAAATTGAAAATCCACGAATTTAAGAACCTTCGAAAATGCCCGTTTTGATAAAACCACGAAATTTCATGCCCACGAATATAAGTGAATTCGCAGTATACCGTGACCATATGATTAAAAAGTGATAAAAGGCCTTCTTTTTCATTTCCTTTTGCAATTGTGCCCCAGAACAACAAAAACCTTGCATGCAAAATCTAAAGTTTGGTTCCATTTAAGTAAATCAGAACAAAAAAGTAATATTTTCTTTTGGAAAAAAAATAAAATTTTACCAATATAAACTCCATAAAATTTCAAAATGATAAGGCTATTATATTTATTGGCAAATTTTAAAGCTGCATGTACAGTATTGAATTTATTTCCATATTTCTATAGCATGACTAATGGAAAAAGTGTTATTTTTTCAAAGTCTGACCTATTTTTGGTAATTTTCATAAAGTTTTAGTACTGTGTGCAATGTGTAAATTACCTGGCACTTTCTTTGTTCACTTGGAAATATTTAACTTTTGAAAACATTAAAAAAAAATTCATGAATATTATCTGGAGGCGTGCTGCTTTCAGTTCATATTACTGGGTGGGATATCAGTGTCAAATGTCTAATTTGTATGTAATTTTCTTGTCTTTTTTCACTTACAGTGGAGAAAGGACCTTCAGAAACAGATGGAAGAAGAAGAAGCTGAGAGACAAAAAGCTTTAAAAGAGAGACAAAAAGAGGAAGAAGAATTTCAGAGACAGATTGAAGAAAAAAGACAACAGAAATTCAGCAAATCATAAACATTGAAATAGTGGAAATAGTGGTTTATTTTTTATAACTTTATTTGCCAGAGATATTTCATAAGCTAGCATCAGTTTAAAGAAGTATTTAGAAAAATGCCTTTTTTGCTTGATTTTTGCATGGCAAGAAAGGTTCTAAATAAATTCACAATTTTAATTGAAAATTAAGATTTTCTGGAAGGAAAGTACCTTGGGGGTCTTTTTGAAAAAAAAGGGGCTGACACTAAGAATACTTGTTTCTAGACAATTGGAATGGATCATTGATTATTGCTGCTAGTATTCAAAGGTTTTAATAGTGTCATCTAAGACATTCATTTGACTGATTTATCCAAAGACAGAATGGCTGAATATTATATATAAAAGAAAAATATTATGCTGTGCATTAGAAAAAACAAGGAAATACATAGCATCAGAATTTACGGCTGATTTTTTAAGACATTAGATAGCTAAACATTGTTGAAAATAAGTATTAATGCATGCTATACTGCTGACTGTATCAGTGTTTGTTTAGTTTATTTACACAAATGATTTATTTTACATCTACCTATCAAGCCTGTGATATTTGTATTATGGAAATAAGAGTATTTTTTTTAAATTGCATTTTTCTATTGTATAGATTTTCTGTATGTTTTTTGTTTTGTTTTGTTATTATATATTTATTTTGAATGACAATATGCATATACATAATATATTAAATAAAAAAATTCTTTTATTTTGTGACCATTTTGTTTGTTTTCTTGTCTTGTATGTTTTTATGATTAATTGAGTTATCATGACATATGTTTTTTCTTCTCATTTTACATAATTATATCCAATACATTCAACATACAGATGATAAGATTTGAGTCATGCGGCTTATGTGGTGGACTAGAAAGACAAACAACTGTATTTCATTGCTACATGTACAACTATATCCCCATTTAAATCTTACATTTATATTTGGATTCTTTCATGTTTGGAAGCTATCCAGCTAGCATATGAATGGTTCTACTCTGGTTCCAGCTTGTGTCGGAAACAATTGATATACGCCAAGTCTTCCTCCTCTAGCAACACTTGAAAAATAAGTCACAATATGACTTTTTACTGTCTTAGTCAACTAAAACTCAGCTAAAACTAATAAATTGATGTCTGAGGGAATTTGGGTAAAAATCTAACCAGGAGTCTTCAAATTACACATGTGCTGGTTGATTGGTAATTGCCAAATGTGGTTTAAAGTATACTAGAAGCTACAAGCAGTATAGTTTAGTTATAACATAAATATTGCTATTCTAAAGTGGCGGCATGGAGTGGTTATCGCGTCAGACTAGTAATCTAAGGATTGCTGACCGCTTTGTTTCAAACCCTGTCGGGGGGGCAAGCCATTGTTTCCTTGATCAAGAAACTTACATTCATTGCTTTAGTACTCGAGATGGTTCTTGAAAAAGAGAAGCAAGACGTTCCTGTTAAATGGGAAGCAGGAGAAGTTTTAAAAAGTTCAAAGATTAAGGTTATCCCATCACTTATTGTGCCTTAAATTCTTCTTAATTTGTATATTCAGTAAATTAATGTGAACAGGGGATCAATGACATGATAAGAGTACTTTTGGAAATTGTTTTTATAATAATTTATTGCATAAAGACAATGATGTTGATATTTATACCTGTAACTGAACACATTGGTAGAGGAATTCTGTAAATTATGATATTACATACATGTATATCAAACATTTTCAAATATTCAAATCTGTTATAATATCAATTACCCTTTAATTACATTCTTATCATTATACCAATATATCCTTTCTAGAATTCTTATCTGTATCATTCAACTAATCTTTTTTCTTTATGTGTACTGGTTTAAGGGACCATCAAACCAGGAGAACCCCAAAAAAGCCTGCTATTGGTGTTTCCTTTGTGAAGTGTTTGTCAATAAATCAGTTGCCTTTTTATCAACAATAAATGCATAATTTTTCTATTATAAAGAAATAAATTGATTTCAACTTTCTTAAAAGATAATAGTTTTATGTCTATTATAAGATATTAACATTGAAAATTCTTGCGTCAAGAGTTCAATACCTGACCTCTTACACTTAGAACTGGCTCATATGCAGCTGGAATTTTGTATTTTATGTCAAAAGTAAAAACAAAACACCCAGGCCATTATCTTGATTAGATAAAAGTCATAAATATCTGTCCAGACACAATTATTGTAGTGTGGACAATTTAGATATACCCCCTGCGTGGGCCTCAAAGTGTTAATATAATGGAAAACAAACAAACTAGCTATTTAATGGAGAAAAACTGTACTGTGTCAAAATTTCATGTATCTTGCTCTAAAATAATATTGTGGAATCTGTATGGAAAACTGTTCTGAATGTTCTAAAACTGTCTGGTTGATGGTCCCCAACCAGTTAAGAATCAATATGAAAACTTTTGGAATTCCCCTCTGAACAGAATCAAAAGAATGCTACGTATAATTTTTCATTTTTGTGAAGCTTTAATGTAGGCATTTCTGTAAACATCATGGGTTTCATGACAATGATGGGTCTCATACTTCGAGCCTCAAAGTATCATTTTAATGCCGCTTTTCCTTGGATAATAGTCAATGTTTTTAGACCATTACAATTGGAATTCAGTGTCAGTTAAGTAAGAATTCCTTCACAAGCTAAGCTCCTAACATATATATATATAACAAAATGTACCTTGTTACAAAAGTAAAGAAAAAATTCTGTTTACACAAGAGAGGGAAAAAAAAATACATTTTTCAACCAACAATACTTTGTATGTATATCACAGATATGAACAAAAATGATATGACTTGTGAGAGAAAAAAATAAACCCTGGCCTCCAATCTGGTTTCATGATTCAATTAGATAGTTCATTGTCCATGCATGTCTTTTCATAGTTCATACACATTAGTTCACAGTTCATAAACATTCAGCTATAGCTCATATCGGAGCTTCTCTTGGTTCAATAAGTATCTCATTTACACCGACATATTCTGGTTGTGACACAGCATAAACAACAGCATTGGCGATATCTGCAGGTTCCAGAATCTTGTGACTTTCACTTCCATCAAACTTCTCCTTCGCCTGAATAACAAAAACATTGAGATAGCTTAATTCTCACATAATGATAAAGCCAAAAACAAATTTCTATTTCTGAAGGCATACAAATGATCCAATAACCTGCTAAATTTCTAATGTGGACTTATTCAGCTTCCATTTTTGGAACTGTCATTTATCTATACTTTTATCCATTTTGGGGATATCCAAATGAAGTTGACTGTGAAGAGCCTGGTCTGACTAAACAGAATGATATGCTGGCTACTTTAAGTAAAATGCTTATACCTCTGAATAGGGTGCATGTGCCTTTTAAGTTATGAGACTGCAGGTGAAAGTACTTTCATGTTATTATCAATGTTAAATTTATTATTTCTGATAGGCAGACAAACAGGTGGACTTAAAATAATATGCCCACCTTATCTATGGGCATAAAAATAAGCTACCAACACAAATGTGCATGATGACTTCACTAGTTGCAAAATCTAACCAAAATCTAAATCTAATCTGTGACCAGTTGCAGCAGGTTGAAGGTTAAAGGCACAGAAACAAATAATTTTGTAATTCTTAAGATTATGACTTTTGTAATGTTTAAATATTAGTTTTAAAGAATGTTTAGATGTGTGATACCTGAAGACACTACTGGTAAATGTGAAATAATTTGTCATAAAAGTAGTAAAAAGCATACAGAATAGTATTTTGACTTCAATACAAAATACTTATTTACTATTATTATACTTATTCCAAAAAAGCAACAGATGATAAAAACGGTTCAGGTTATTAGCCAATGAGTAACTTTTTGGATACTATAAAACAACACCAACATTTAAAAACTTTTGAAAAATAAATATAAAAGCACTTCTGAACCATAATGGGCATTTAAACAATTTTCCTTTATCAACTATTTACCTCTGTATCAGTTGTGTGTTGAAGAAGCTCGGTCTTAACATCCCCGGGCTGTATACATGTGACCCTGATGCCGGACCCTGCCAGCTCCTGTCTCAATCCCTGTGATAAACCTTCAACATAAAACTTTGTTCCTGAATACACTGCAAGACCTGAAAAACCCTGCAATAATATGAAAAAGAGAGTTGTTAGTTCGTTTCCGTCTTTATCTACATATGTGTTAGCAGGCCTTTAAATACTGTAATATTTGTAATGACATCATCTGTTTGACAAAAAATGTATGGTGATTGCTTGCCTGTTTTTGTCGAACCACTAAATTTTAAAGTTAACCGGAGTATAACCGTGAGGAATATGTTATGAAACATTCATTATATAAGTTGACTGACAACAGTTTTCAATACATTTTACTAGAATTTTTGTTACTTATTGTAAATGGTTTGATTTTCCTGCTCGTTGAACTTTAACCATGATGTTCTAATAAAGTGTGATATAATATAAGAAATAGCACACAGTACTTCGGACATCATAACATAAAAGTAACCACCCAGTTAGCTCCAACCATTGAACAGACTTCAGCCTTTGTTCCGTTAAATATTTGTAGACTGACTGAGCGGTCACTCTAACACTATGAGGCCCTTAGTGCCGTGTACTATTTCATAATAAATATAAATGCCTTTAAAAAAAAAAACCTTCCTTTAATCCAGATAGTGATAATAAATTAGTGGGGAAGTTGTAGCAATCTTCATGAACAGACAAGATCAGTTCCAAACCTTCATATTGTTATAAGCCTTGTTTTCATAAATATTAATCTTGTAACCCTGGACTTTTCATAAGTTTTGTTTTAAGTCACACCAATACTGATTTACAGTCTTTAAGAGAGAGACCTGTGATGGTATTCCACCTACTATTTTAGGAACAAAGTAAGCATCAGAGTAGAAGAGCTATCAATCTTTAATTGCATGATTTAAATCATTTAAAGCATTTACCCTTCTGCCAGCATCAGACGACATGTTGACAATATGACCTTTACCTCTCTTCAGCATACCATCTAACACAGCACCAATACCATTTGTAACACCCTGCAATATTTTGTGCAGAACATTAACTTTAATGTTCATTTAATAATATTAATACACCTTATTTTCTGTTGACAGAAACTTATTATCAAGAGGTAGGACAATTTTTAAATCATGCATATAGTTGTGACTATCTTTACACTTGTATTTATTATACTACATTTGAGTTATAGTACTCCGCGCACCGGCGCCAGTAATATGTGGTAAGTCGCGAGAGCAGTGTGTATTCGCTTCTGATCCTATTGAGTTTAGCACATTGGAAAAATTAGACACTTCTACATCATAGCACTATTTATGAGCCTTTATTTCCCATGCAGATTACATATAATTATCTAATAAAGATTGAGTATGTGTACTTTATATTAATGCTAGATAAATAAGTCTATGAACCTAAGTTCTTTTCATACTCACAAATTTGTAGAAATATTAAGTACAGCAGTACCAAAGGGCAACAAACTATATCCATTTTCAGCAGATAATTATTATAGTGACATTCATATAATTTTTATATAAATTTCATTTTTTTCCAAACAAATTGTACCATATTATAAATTTGTTAGATTTTGAACAGGTTATATGTTCCACAACAAATAGTTGTTTGTAACATAACACTTGCTTTGTGGCTCTGATAATATAAGCTTACAACAACCTATACTAGGACATATAACCTGTCAAAAATCTTTTTAACTAATCACAAGTCAACATGAACATACCTTTACATTAACATCTATTTGCCTCTCCCACTCGTCTTCATGTAGATTTTTCATCATCGTATAAAACATTGTCCCTGCATTGTTTACAAGTATATCTACTGGACCTAGAGTCATTTCTGTGTGACGAACAAGTTCTTTAACCTGAAAAAACATAAATTTCTCATCATATAATACACAGTTTCTGTTAACCAATGCATACAATTAAAGAGGTCCTAGATGTCACTTTTGTAGTCTTTATATAACAGGTTTCTTGAACTTTTTTCTTTCATCTGTGATACGATCTCCAAATTCAAAACATTCTATATACCATAAAACTATTTATTTTGCATTTTGTATCTGACTTTTGACATAGAACTTGATGAACAATACTTCTCCGCATAATGCTGAACATTAAATTTTGTGCCAAGTTACATTAAATTCCCTCAGTGCATTTAGACGATTTGCTCCATATAAGCAGTTTCCTCTGACCTTATCATCACAGTGACCGTGACCTTTGACCCAGTTCATGTTTACAACAATAAGTCTCACATGGTGGACATTTGAATTAATTTAAACCAAAATCTATCCATGCATGTAGGATATTTTACTCTGGTCAAAATCTCGACATTTCACTACCTTTTGTGACCTTCCATATATTAACCTAAATTATTCTGATAAGACTTAATCTCATGATTGTGAGCATTTTGTATAATCCCTCACTTCAAGACTAATTAATCATTTGTCCAGCACACATTTTTTTAAATTTTTACTATGACCTTGACCTTAGCTACAGTGACCCGAGTTTAACATATGACACTTAGCTCCACATGGTGAACATTTGTGCCAAGTAATATTAAAAATCCCTTATTGCAGCTGGACAATAAGTCCTCTGACCTCTAAGTGTTACCTTGACCTTTGACCTAGAGGCCTGCTTCATTTGTGCAACATTACCTGTCATACATATAGTGGTGAACATAAAATCATCAAGTGATACTAAAATCCATCTGTGCATGTAGAATAATTGCTCCAGACAAAACTGGACTCCAAACACCTGTCCACCAGAGGCAATCTATTAGTACAACGTGTTTTTTCTTTAACTGTGTATAAATATTCAATTGGAATCTACCTCTGCTCTTTGTGTGACATCCGTTTTCACAGATATTGAAACACCCCCACTGTTTGCAATAGAAGATTCCACTTCCTGTAACCTGTCCACCCTTCTTGCTGCCATGGCAACCTTTGCCCCTGCTCCAGCCAATGCCATAGCAATGGCCTTCCCTATTCCACTTGAGGCCCCAGTTACTATAGCAACCTTGCCTTGTAGGACTTTACCTGTAAAAAATAGGTAGTTTGTATATATATCTCAACATTTTAAACATAATTTGTATATATTTACACAATAAATCACCTGCACTACCTGCATCAAGTGAAACTTTACCAAAGAAGAAATCTTTTGCTGAGTTGATTTGCTCAAGTATACATGTAGTCATAAACAGCTGTATAACTATATACATGTAAAACTGCAAACTGAAAGTAAAACTGAAAAACATTGCATTTTAAATTTAAACATTAAAATGCATTGGTTTGGAATTCTTTACCTGAATCACTGTCAGCCATGACTCACAAATTGTCCAGCAAGTTTTCTTAAGTACAGGATATTTCAATACACAATATGTAGCTAGTACATTTCATGTACAATACAAAATTAGTAAATGCTCTTATCATGTATATGACCTTGACTTCACCTTTTTAAGGAGAGTTAACCCAAGTTTTACATTTACTGAACACTATACAGGTTACCTCCCCTTAAAAGTAGAAAATTGAAGGAGTTTTAAAAATGTTTTTCTTGGAGGTTTAATTGATTTGATACATAGAGTAAGGGAAAAAATCAATTTATTTAAGGTTTAATTTTATTTAACCTTTCTGAAACTAATTAAACATTTTAAAGTTGGTGAATTACAGTAATTTATTACATGTTTTGCAGTAGATTACTGAATTATAACGGTTAATTATATTCTGATAATTTCACAGTAATGATTACCAAATATAATTTCACAGTGGCCGAACTATATTTGGCGTAAAAATAAAATATTTATCATTAATGAATGTTTTTTTCAGCGGAAATGTAGTCAATCATAATAAAAAATGTACGTGATAACTGTAGTTCGTAAATATTTACGAACGTTGTGCTGAAAAACATCTAAAATCTAAAAATAATCATGGAATTATATTTTGCTTCAACATTGTGACGTCATTATTTGATGACGCCATGAAGATAAGAGCAAAAATCAGTAAAATGGTGTAAAAATCGTGAAAAATCATGAAATAAACAGAAAATTTGTTTGTTTTACATGTAAGATCAAATAATATTTCACTCGTGAACCCCAGCTATTATATTTTCACTCGTGGCTACGCCACTTGTGGAAAATATTGCATCTGGTGTTCACTCGGTAAAATATTTTTCGATCTTACACTGAAACAAACAAATATCCTCTATTTGTCACTTATACAGGTATTTAGGCTTTAATATGCCAGATTGATTAATATGCCAGATGGAACATGTCTTATACTAAACACACTTGTTTCACTATTGTCTGCTCTTAAACTGTACATCTTTCTTTTAAGAAATAATTTCTGATTTTATCGCTATTTATAGTTTTGTGCAACTTTTATGTCCTTTGTATGGGTTCTTAAATTAGAACCATGCATGCTCAAATTGAATATTTTAACCTCCAGTGAATTCTTAATTTTAAAAAAATGCATTAATTTGGAGAGAATAACAATTTCAATAATATGAGACTGAATTCATTTATACAAAAAGGTTACTGTCAATTACAGTGTGAATTAATTCAATTAGAAAATTTAGGTTGAGACAATTGGAGAAGGGTTTATAATATATTATATAATGATTGGAGAAAAATTGCAGATGTTCAAATACCTGAATTCATGATCCTACAAAAAGGTCTGTATAAATAAGCTTAGGGTTTTCCATCTTTAAAAGGATCATGGATGGTATAAACTATAATATCATTTTATGAAAAAGAATTGAGCAAAAAAGTGTAAAAGTGCAAACTGAATGGCATTACTTGAACACCAGAAATAACCAATAAATCTATCCTTAACCATAACCTAAAAGAACTGAAAGTGATATTAAGCCTTAAATGCCACTGATATGTACACGCAGAACTTTGCAAGCCTGCACATCCATGCAGCCTGACCACGGTTTAATATACTGTTGGTACCTGAAACTTTGTTATTGAAATCCCTTCAAATATCAATTTAAAATCAGGGCAATTCCATTACACAAGTTAGGAAGGTTAAATTTATTAAAAGCTTCATAATTATACATCTAGATAATATCAATAATGCATACCTCCAGAGAAGGTGTACCTCTGTCCTGTAATGATGCCGTGCTGAGACAGTTTAGTGAAGTATGTTTGAAGGAGGTCTGAGTCAACATATGGGTACTCCATACCAAGTTGTGATAATACAGTATGTAAATTATCTGCTTTGTATGTGCTCAGACTTGTGAAGAAATCTGAACTCCTGAAAATTCAAACACAAATTAAGTGGTAAAAAAAATGGTATTCATTTATTCAAGGGAGGTAATGCTGGCGTTAAAGACTTGTGACAAATGAGCCGTGTCATGACAAAACCAACATAATGGGTTTGCGACCAGCATGGATCCAGACCAGCCTGCACATCCGCGCAGTCTGATCAGGATCCATGCTGTTCGCTATCTGTTTCTTTACTTGTTATAGGGTCTGTAAGCGAACAGCATGGATCCTGATCAGACTGTTTGGATGCGCAGGCTGGTCTGGATCCATGCTGGTCGCAAACCCATTATGTTGGTTTTGTCGTGACGCGGCTCAAATGTGAAAGGAATCACATCTCCTATAAGCCCTTCCCAACAAACTTCGGAAAAGTATTTATAATGAATAAAAGTCAAGTGCTCTGATTGATTTGATTAGGTTTAAACACAGTCTTAAATGATGTTATTTACAAAGGTTGAAATTTTATTAATTTTAAACATGAAAAGGATGCAATTTTGACAGAAAGAAATGGAAAAAAGTAATATAAAGAGAAATTTAATATATTCTATATACATGTATTAAGATATCTTACGTAATATAAGACTCCATAAGTCTGTGTAGAAAAGTTTGGCTGCCATCATTTAAGTTAAGTATGCTGAAATAAAAAAGTTGATAGTTACACATGTTTATATTAAACAATGTAATAAGCAAAAAAAGGGTCGCAATTACATTAAAAACAATTTGATATCAAACAAAATTAATTGCTGTATCAAAAAAAAACATACTAATGGGAATTAATATGATAAATAATATGTTATCATACAGTCATATTATAACAAATAATGTGATGTCAAATATATTTTATCATTTTATATCAAACAAGTTTGTTATACTATTATTGTAAATTCAAAGCCTGTAATTTACAAAATCTATGTTAACTTGAAAAAGAATTCTTCCAAAATACTTGTATAAAAAACATATAATTCAGTATTCATGTTTATAAGAGAGACCTTTCTTAAAGTATAGTACAACTGTTTTGAGAAATTCCTCCTAATTTAATATTATTTTTTCTTTTTACCTCACAAGGTATTTTTGTTTGTATCATTCGCTGTATGCTCACATGCTTGTTATTATGACTTGAGCTTAATAAAGTTTATGTTGTTGTTGTTGTTGTTGACTTATATATATATATATATATATATATATATTTTAAGAGAATATAGATATTTGACATTAGATACAGCTATAGATTCTTTAAGTGATTTAATGTGGTTAAGTCAATTTTGAATGGCCAGAATTAAAAAAATATTGTTTAAATTGTTCTAAATATTATATTCTATAACTATATTATATGTAATGGTCCTCTAAACCAAATTATACTTTTTACCTTTTTCTCCATTCGTCAAATTTTACTATTTGTAATGGATAACCGTGAGCATTCATCCATTCAAACACCCATCTGTAACATTGAAATAACCACTTACAATAAATACAATTAAAATAGTTATTAGAATGATAATAAATTAATAAGAATATAAATTCAATCTTATAATAAATAAGTTGAACCATATAAACCTTTGATTAATATATAAAAATACACTTTTCTGTAATTGTCCCGGAGATATGGCCCACATAATATTTTGTTGCCATTGGCACTGATTTATTTTGAAATAGACTCAGAACCTTTTTTCTCAATCTGAGATTGTGAAAACATAATTTTTCTTTTTATTAATTTTCCTGTTTGATTGTAAAATACGTGTAATTTAAATAATCTAGCTTAAACATCATCAATATTTGAACATGAAGTTCTGTACATACAATGTATTTTATTTTACTTTTCGTTACATGAAAAAGGCAGATTTGAATAATATTTAAAACTTAAATTCACAACATACCTGGAGTGCAATGGTTTGTCGTTGATAATATGGAATGTTTTTCCCATGGCCTGTGAAGATTTTCTGATCATTTTAACAATAAAGTTGGCAGCAAAGTCCACTGGTGTCATCTCCATATGCCAGTCAACATCTGGTGCCTTACCGAGCTGGGTACAAGCCTGTAGAAGGATCAGTGTGAAATCCTGGGGGTTCCAACATGCTGATCTACTGTCCCCTGACATGTTACCTATAAATAGTAATTTATTCTACAAAATTATAACATTTTGAAAATTGAATCTCTTTTGTAATATTAAAGAAAAATCAAAATATAAAACCTTCTGAATTTATAGAAAAAATATACAATATTATGAACAGTTATGTAAAAATCTGCATATGTGTGTATGTAGTTTATGCTTAATGGGGGTCCATCTACTTTTTAAGCCACAAAAAGCAGCTTTGTCTAGTCGAGTAAGGGCCCTTGACAAGTAAACAGTCTTGGCCTTAATGAGTAAATATCTTTAAAAATTATGCATGTTATATGTACCTAGTCTATATATAGTAACAGGGATTCCCCTTTGACCGGCTCTCTGCACAATTTGTTCTGCGACCCATTTTGTCTGGGAATACCCATCATGCAGCTGTGAATGATAGGAACCAGCATCATCCGTCTCTTTACAATCTTTTAATCCTGCTGGAAACACTGCATCTGTGCTGTAATATATTATTATCATAGATGTATGTGACTGGGTTTAAAACAGCTGCCTCCAGATTCATGCTTATTTTCATGAAAATTTTGAAAATGTATTTAGAAATATAATATTGTGAAGTTACCAAAAGGAAGCAATTTACATATTATCAATGGCACATACAGCCTATGAAAATTACCAAAAAAGGTAAAAATATGGAAAAATAGCTCTATTACTACGTTAGTTACAATATGCTACAAATACTAAAAAATCTGTCATTAATCGCACATAATATGTAAATTATTACTTGAATCTTGAATATTTTTTACTTTTCCTAAAATCTTAGAACATTTTTCTCAAGTTTGGTGTTTTGAAATATTTTGGCTCATACAATTATATGATGAATACTAAATATATCCAAATGTTATTCAACGGAAGGAGAGATTATTATCATGTTTTGCTATAATATTATGTAAAATAATTAAGATCAAGAAAAAAATATTTTAGGTCAAAGATACTGATAAATGAATGAGGTCATTTCAAATAAAGACGAGTTAAAATTGTTTAAGAGTACAGTCATGTACTAAAGCCATCATAATACAGCACCCATAATGTCCCATATATCTGGGAATGTCCCGGAAATCAGGGGAAGGTACCAGAGATGCCCCGCATATTGATATTTTACTTTACCTTATGTAATGAATAGGTTTAATCTTCCCTGTACATGCAAATTTTATCACATAAGCTGTACCATTAACATTTGCTCCTGCTAAAGCCTGGAAATACAAAATATGTGTTATGAAAATATAATTTAAAGTTGTGAAAAAATAAGACTGAATCAATTCTAAAATTTTAAATTCTTAAATGTTAATTATAAACTAAGGCATAAATCTAACATGTATAACATGTATAATTTGTATATGTCACAGTACTAAAAAGTTTGAAGAGGAAAGAATGGGTTACAATTGAAAGAGCTGCTACTGAACAGAATGTGATGGGTACACTCAGGTTTCAGTGGTCTGGCCTCGAGGTTATAAAACTTTTTTCTGAGTTCTGTCTCAAATCTCATCACTTTCATTGGTTTGGTACATTCTTGGGCAATTTCTAACCAATCAAATGCCTGAGATCTTAGATTAAGCTATGAGATTTTTTTATAACCTGGGACCCTGGTAAGGCTATCAAATTTTCTCTTCCTGGGACATTTTTAAGCACTGAAGACCATGATAGTATAAAACAAACAGTTAATTCAAGTCACATTGTTTTCTTTTCCTGTTAATTTTTTTAGAATGAATCTATTTAAGAAAGCAGGGAAAAGTATAAATAATATCACAGGCACTAGTCACATAATCAAATATTTTACATAATCGGCCTATATATGTATATAATATCTTTATATACATATATAGGCCGATTATGTAAAATATTTGATTATGTTACTAGTGCCTGTGAATAATATATGCATAAGTATGTTTATTAATAAAGCTGCAGAAGGTGATTGAGTTAGGCACTCAGGTAATGATGCATACTTCTTTCTCTTCTTGTTTCATGCAAATTTAAATTATTTCACTCACATTATAGGGATAGACCAAATTAACACTTGCTGCTGCGTGTATAACTATGTCAATATCAGAACATGCATATGTGTAGTCCTCATCTGATAGTCCCATGTTAATTAATGCTACATCACCTGCAATATAAATTAAATTAAAATAAGTGTACCTTTTTGAGTGCTGTGAAATTAAAAAAGGTAAATTATGCTCAAAATGATCTGTGAAATTAAATAAGGTAAATTATGCTCAAAAATATCTTTAAAAATAAGTCTGCTTTTATAAAAGAAATGTTCTTATGGAGAAAGAACTGGTCCATCATAAAGAATTGTGCCACTAAAATTATAACATTCAGGTCACAAAATCAGATAGTTCTACCAAATATAAGAAAATACAGATATTAATATACAAGTATCTTTTTTTGCCTCTGACAGCATTAATTTTAATTAGATTTTAATAAACTCATTAAGCTGAGGATTTTTCATTGGTTAATTTTGATAAATGGTACTCAAAGACATGAAAATGAGTACAATTAATAAAATTCTTAATTTACACACCAAGCCTTTCATTGGTTGATTGCAAGTGAGATTTTTGAAAATCTCCAGTGTCAGAGATTTTCACTGGTCTCTAAAGTTTGTTACATTTTATAACATTCAACACTTTGTCATCTTTTCATTTATCGTAAATGCTAAAATGTTGGAAGATTTTTTTTCTTTAAAGGCACATTCTGCCTCAGAAACCCTTAGTTTAAAGAATTGGTTTAGAACATGTTTAGATGCTTATCACCTGAAAAAAGTGGCGTTGAAGTGAAATTTTTTATCATAAATTAGCAAAATATAAACAAAGTACCGGTAGTATTTTGACTTTCATACAAAAAACTAAAAAAAAAACGTAATAAATGCCAAAATGCAATAAAAGAAAGAAATAGTTCAGATAATTGGCCAATGAATAACTATTTTAAAACTATAAAAATACACCAAAAATAAAAATCTTTTGTGAAATGAAAAAAAAAAATTCTGGGGTATATGGGCCTTTAAACACAAACATCTACGCACCTTTCAATATGGCTACTCTTTTGTTAAAATGTTGTTGCATGGTTTTCTGTTCATCATTTGGGGTCTCTCCTTTCTCAGCAAGAATGCCGAACTTTGTCAGAGCTGCTGTTAGTCTATCTATAGAGTCGGCGTCCGGTAACTGTCTACTCAGGCAAAATACAAACACCTGTGTTTTACAAGATGAAAGGTATTTGAATAAGTAAATTATATTTCACTGGAAAAAAAGAAATTTTATACCTGCATGAAATCTTAATTAGTTTTATCTCTTACAAAAATCAGTAAGATTTTGTTATTCAAGGTACATTATGCCTCAGAAAAAATGAAATTTTTACTTCTTTTGAAAGGGCAAATATGAATTTTATAACATTTAATTAATGGTTTTAGAGCATGTTAGATGCTTGTAAACTGAAGAAATAAGGGATTAATATGAAATAATTTGTCATAAATGTCGCAAAATGTAAAAAAGTAGTATTTTTACTTCCATACAAAATACTGAATCACTATTACTGTACAAATTGCCAAAAAGCAACAGATGAAAAAGATGGTTCAGATAATTGGCCAATAACTTTTTGGAAACAATAAAAGTGCACCAAAAATAAAAAGGTTTTTTAGGAATAAGAAAGAAGCTTTTCTGAGGCATTATGGGCCTTTAAATATTATAATACATGACTGTAGTACAAAAAAAGCAGTAGCCATGATACGATTTATATATCAGCGATACTTTCAATATATAAATATCTGGGCGAACTAAAGAAGTTACATGGATTTGCAATGATCAGAAACTAAATAAGAATAAGTTATGGCTAGAAACAAATTAGCTAAGAACAAAAAGCAATAACTTAATAGTACAATAACAATGATAAAAATTATGACATGGTTACTGAAACACAAACTTTATAAATGTGAAATTATATGCTATGATTTATGAATAACACTGCAAAGAATACATTTAAAAAAAAATTGCTATATTATTAAATTATTTATATGTGAGGTTTGAAACAATGAGCACTTTGCTACAATCTATCAGTAGATTAGCTTATGATCTAGCTATGAAACCCAGGTACTTAAATTAAAAGCAAATCAGCTATGATAAACTTTTTAATTGAAGTCCCCTATAATTTTTTTTTTTCAGAAATAAGCTGTGATCAATCAACAGATTAGCTATTATATATATGAAAAAAATTGCTTTGACCTATGGGTTTTTAAAAATTAGCTAATGATCTATGGAAGCAAATAAACCATGATCTATATCTTCTTGACTTTGGAATGAATCTATTTACATAGTTTTATGAATCCATGCTAATTATAGCAAACCTTTAGTTTGCAGGAGTTAAGTTCTCTCAATATAAATGCTCCAAGAAAGCCTGTGGCCCCTGTCAGTAAGACACGCCCCTTTGCAAATCTTTTCTCATTGTAATATGCAAATGTTCTCCAAAATGCTCTTAACTGCATATCAATACTGAAAAAGTAAAGATTTGAAATACATAATTATGAAGTTTTTGTAACAACAATATTTTAAATTACATTTCTAGCAGCATGGTTTTTATCACCATGTATAAATACCCTGGATTCAGGGGATTTCTTTTTTTGTTGGTTTTTAAGTCATGACACTATTGAAACTACAAAGTCATATGGTGACTTTTCTAGCTTTAATGGAGGAAGAAGACACCAGGTGCCCCTGTGTGCTAAAATCAGGCACCAGCAGGCACCTGAGTAGAACCATCAATGTTCTGCATGCTTAAGATGGATAGCTTGGCCTCACTCGACAAAATCCAAATTTCCTGGCGGGATTCAAAGCCACTGGGCAAGACTGTCATTATTCATACCATCATGTATGAAATATGAAATTGTGCATGTATTTAAAAAACAATAATCCCGAAAAATTTTACATTTTGTGTGATAAACCGGTTAAAGTGTTTTTTCAAAATAATTTTAAAAATAAAAAAGTAAAAAAGATCATCAAAACAAAAAATAAAATTTTTTTTTGAAATGTTGGGAAAAAGCTAAAAAACTTTCTGGTCACAAATAACGGTTAAGTTTTTTTCTCTTATTTAATTTAAAAACAAAATTAAATTAGAAAATACTTACTTGTAACATTAGATCATGCTTTTTTGACTTCGCAAAAAAGTCTACGTTTTTAGCTTTTTTGAACGGGTTTGTAACATCGGTTTAAGTTTTTGAGTCTATAATTTACTGAAGCTAACAGTAGGGTAGAGAATTTTTTTCCTGGACCCAAAATTTTTACTCCAAACTGGCTGTTCAAACGATAATGAGCTCTGTAGCCAACAAGGAGTGACTGTGAATACAAGTAGTTAAGATATGATTTACTGTTTGAAGTAAATAAATAATGGCAATACAAAACAATAGACATCAATATTAATTGTTGCTTGGAAAGGGAAAAGAACAAAGAACACCACAATAATGATAATTTCTAAGGTGCAGGCATATTGTCAGACCAAATTGGCTGCTTCATACTGCATTAGTTTCAAATTGTGTTGTTGCCACAGGTTTGTTGACTTATACCCTCATAATTTAGAATATTTAGAAACCTGATAGTTAAATGTATAATAAAAGTTATCCCCCTTTAGCATAAAATTATCTTATTGTTGTAAAAAAGAGTGAAAATGTACAAACACTTTACCCTCCAAGATCAAAGAAGCTTTCATGAATGTCGGCCTCCTTCATTTGTAAGATTTTGCACCAGACCGTTGCCACAGCAACCTCTGTTGGTGTGACAGGTTTACCTTCATTTATGACATCATCATCATCTTGAGTATCAAAGGGAGGTAATGCTGCCTTATCCAGCTTACCAGTAGCAGGGACAACTGGAATTCTGAGAAAAGAAAAAAGGAAAAACTCTTGCACAATGTTTACATTCAGTTAAAATAAAAAAAAAGTTTCAACAAAAATAAATTATAAATATTTCGAAAATTTATTTAAAAAATCCTTCAATTTGAATATTTATGCTAATGTGGTGTTAGTCCAGTGAATTTATCAAGGTACTACACAGTACAATAGATTTTAGCTATATTGTACTGTAAAAATAATTATACTTAATAAATTGAATACATTATTACTTATCTCAATGATATCAAACATATATTTTTGCTCATGACAAAAAGGGAATAATACATAAATTTTGCATTACAGCATGCATTAAATGTGCATTTAATAATGTAAAACTTTGAGAGAATCAAACTTACTTAAAAAAATGCAATCACTTGTGCATTATCAATGTTTTCCTGTCAAAATTTATCTAGATACACTTATTATTACTGTGATTTTATAAGCTCTTTTTGTTAAGATAATGTACATGTTTTTTTGTTTTTTTAAAGTTACTCACTTTGAAATAAAGACAAAATATGATGGTATCATATAGAAGGGAAGGCGTTTCTTGAGGGCTTCTCTCACGGCTTTCTTTGTGGTTTCTCGGATAGGTACAATGTACGTAACAAGGAATTTATCTTCCCCTTCTTCCCCTTTAACAAGCACCACACAACTATGTACCATCTGTAACTCCATCAGAGCTGCCTCTACTGCCTGCAACAGAAAACTTTGATTATTACTATTATATTTGTGTACCCGGTACATGTACTATTTTGGTCTTGTTATGCTTTGAATTTCGAACTTTACATTATAAGTATGAATTATAAGTTTAAGACATAGTAATATTTAAGTAGTAAAGTATAAAATTAATATTGAAATATTAAGTCACTTACAGTTTAGAGTCTTTCAGGCTGAATACAAAATAAGGTTGCATATTGACCTGTCTTTATACATCAGGCATAAGCAAGAATAATTGAAAATTTTGTTTAGAAAATTTAGCAATAAAAAAATATAGAGAAAAACAGAATCCCAAAAGAATGCCCAAAAATGACAAATTTAAAAATTGTGCAGGCTCGGTTGAATTGAGCCTGGTGTAAGATGGTAGTTATATTTGCAAGGCACAATCTACTCCCTCTAGCACCGGCTTAAGCAGAATTTATAATGTAATCATGAAAATGGTGATATTTTGAATTTAGAAACATCTGTAGATGTGTTCAAACGGCCTTTTTAGGTACAATTTGAGATTATTTGTTTGGTTGCATTTGAGGTTCCATTTTACAATAATTGTTAACTACATGTACCTGTATTTCTATCGAGTAGCCTCTAACTTTGACCATTGTATCACATCTACCGCAAATCTCTAGACTGCCATCTGACAGCATATATCCCCAGTCACCACTACGGTACAGGACATCTCCACACTCTTCTGGCACCAGGTCTGGTCGTGATATAAACCTTTTAGCTTGGGTTTCTGGTCTGTTCAGGTAACCATGTGCCAGGGTTGGGCCACCAACATAAATCTATTTGATATAACATCAAACATTGCATGAATTCTAGTTTGTTTGGGGTTTTTTTTTGTATATGAACTAGCAATTTTTTTATCTGCTCATAAATACATTTTTAAGTCCAAGAGAACTGACCTAATTTTTCAGTGCAAAATATGTAACAAACGTAACTACACATAGTTATTTACATATGCAAATATTTATGTTTGATTTAAAAAAGAAAAGAGAATATCAGACTTATGTGTTATGCCACATAATTATCTGATAGTATATTCTATGACCACCTGAAGGAAGTCATCATTTTTTAGTTTATATACAAATTTTACACTAGCTAATATGATGCTTGTAGTTCTTAGAATCAGGTACTTTTGCCATAAGTTAATATCCTTGAATGGGCTGACCTGAAGTCTTTCTCTTCCAGAAATGCCAAAACATTGCCATATTACCTTCATACTATCAGTGGATGTGAGGTTTAAAATTTTATCGAAAAACATATTCAGAAGACTGTTGTATTAAGCATATGCTGGACTTGACAATATATACAAAATTTACCTCTCCTGAACTTCCAACAGGTTGAGGTTTCAAATCTGCATCAGTGATGACAATCTTCACACCTGGGATAACTTTACCTACAGGGCAAAACTTTCTACTCAATAACGCATCCTGAAAATGAAAAAAAAAGCAGCTGAAGATTCAAACTGTATGAGAAGTTCATATAAAGTATACAAAATATATTAAGAAAAATATAATGACAATACAATAATTTCAAACAATAGAATGCACTGACCTTATCATAATGAGCGCTACAGGTAAGGTGACAATGACTGATGTAAATTCATTGGACAAATCAAAAAAGGAAGGAGTCAGTGTATCTTATAACTTGCAACTTTTGAATGATGAAAAAGTTCTGCAGCAGCAATATCAAATTAGTTTTGTAGCAGCAGTATCATGATATATTTAAGTATCTTACTGAGTGTAGACAAAAAATATTCACCTTGTTGTTTTCAAAATATTCATTCAAATTTTCGCAGGCAACATCATGACATTCTGACACACTGTACAGATTGAGGAACTGTATCCATGGCAATAATTTCAAACATTTCTCAAACAAACTTGTGCAAACAACTTCCCCACAAAATATTATAGTTCTGAAGAAAAAAAAATTAACAAAACAATATTGACACCATCGTCGGATACCCACGATTGATAAACATGTCACATAACATGCAATCAATAATAAATGATAAATGTTAATGGTTCGGCCGTGGGTATCCGACGATGTATTGACACATACATATAGCAAAATCTGCCATCCGGTTTAATTTTTTTAAGGAGTTGCGTTCACAAAATTTCTACATAGTATCTAGTGAAAAAATCAACAAAGGGCCATAGTTCTGTTAAATTTGGTCGCAGCAAAAATACTACCATCTACACATTAAGGTTGTTCATCCCCGGAAGTTTAAGCAAAATCACATTATTATTCTGCCATCCGGTTTAAGAGGAGTTGCGTTCACAAAATTTCTACATAGTATATAGTGAAAAAATCAACAAAGGGCCATAATTCTGTTAAATTTGGTCGCAGCAAAAATTCCTTCCTTAACTACCATCTACACATTAAGGTTGTTCATCCCTGGAAGTTTAAGCAAAATCTTCACAAGATTTCGGGACTTACGGATGGACAGACAAGTGCAACGCTATATGCTCCCACTTTGTGGGGGCATAAAAAAAAAAAGAAGAAATGTTAGCAAAACAAAATCAACACATGTTATATGATTGGGCAGCTATAAATAGCCACCAATCAAATCTCACTTTTTTATTATATTTACACATTTAATTTTGTTTGAAAAATAAAAAAGAAAAAAAGAAAATCTCTGCATGACCATCTGAAAACTACATGAAATTCAAAATTTAGAATATTTTACCAGAAAATGAAATTAAGAAAACTGAACAACAATTCAAAAGTTTATCAAATTATGTAATGTCAGGTAACAGATTACATGTACAAATTATATAGTCAGTTAAATTCTTACTTCATGTTTTTTAGCTTTTCTTCAAGGTTGATGTCTGGGGTGTTGAGCACGGCTTCTAAGAGAGAAGGTGTGAACAACATGCGGGTAATCTTATTGTCATGGAGAAACTCACACAATAACGGCGGGTCATAAATCACACTGCTTGGAATTATGTACAGTGGAACTCCTGAAATATTCATAATGCTTTTGCTTTTTGCTTTTTCATTACTGTCAGATTCAAGGCTAAATTTTCTGTTTTAAATTTTAAAGTGCCATGCCTCAAGATAAGTCTAAAATAATACTAACTTAAAAAATTATAGTCATAGTACAATGTTTAACAAATGTTTATACACTGTACTTTTAAAATCCAGATGGAACTTTGAGTGTCTTATTCAAAACTTGATGATGACAGAATTTACCATTTTTAACACCCTGTTACTAATGCCGTAAAATATATTTTGCTCTTTTTTGACAAGTTACAGATCAATGCTGAGGGTAGTATAGAAGTTTAATCAATTACTTTATTTCTATGCTTGACAACTCTTTTACTTACATTAGAAATTTTATCTTAACGTTTTCATTAAAATTAACACAAATCTGGAGGCACGCTAATGCTTTAAAAAAAAATGAGCATTATGGAAAACAATGTCTCTGAATACTTATATATCAAATGTTTATAATCAGTTTATCTAATAAACAGGAAAATTTTT
>NW_026856882.1:0-10788 GCF_026571515.1 Ruditapes philippinarum | reverse complement strand
ATAGTTGGGTGGGACAGGGTTTTTAGTTACAGAAGTCGGTCGATATGATGAGAAAAGAAATCGCAGAGTTGAGAGAGGAGAGAAGGTCGGAGAGAAGAAGGGCAGGGGAAGGTGAGAAAGAAAATAGAGTGGAAGCTGAAAAGAATTCAGAGAGGTTGTTGACACAGAATGAAAAGCGGGAAAGAGCGTAGAGATTAAGAGGAGGGTAGTGTAGAAGAAGGAGACTTTTATAGAGCAAACCAGAGACAATTGAGCAGTGTATCACATGACGGAAAGACGGGGTGGAGGAGAGAAAGGTTACACTACCATTATTTATCCCCCGCCGAAAAATTTCGGCGGAGGATATAGAAATAGTCTCCGTCCGTCCGACCTTCCGTCCGTCCTTCCGTCCGACATTTTTGTCCGGAGCATATCTCTGAAAGTATTTGAGTTATCAACTTGAAACTTCATAGGTGGATAGACCTCATTGAGGAGGAGTGCAGTGAACAAGAATGATAACTCTACCTTGCATGATTTTGAGTTATTGCCCTTTTGTTATTTTTCAAAAATTGAATTTTGTCCAGAGCATAACTCCAAAAGCCTATGAGATATTAACATGAAACTTCATAGGTGCATAGATCTCAACTCAGGAAGTGTGCAGTGCACAAGAATGATAACTCTACCTTTCATAATTTTTGAGAGTTATTGCCCTTTGTTATTTTCATACCTTATTTTTCACCTGAGTGGAGCATAACTCAAAAAGTGTTTGAGATATCAACATGAAATGTCATAGGTGGGATAGATCTTATTGAGGAGGAATGTTGTGCGCAAGAATGATAACTCTTCCTTACACAATTTTTGAGTTATTGCCCTTTGTTTTTTTCATGCTTTTTTGTCCAGAGCTTATCTCAAAAAGTATTTGAGGTATCAACTTGAAACTTCATAGGTGGATGGATCTCCTTGAGAAGGAGTGCATTGCACAAGAATGATAACTCTACCCTGCATTATTTTTGAGTTATTGCCCTTTGTTATTTTTTAAAATTAATTTTTGTCCAAAGCATAACTCAAAAAGCCTTTGAGATATCAAAATGAAACTTCATAGGTGCATAGATCTCACTCAGGAGGTGTGCACTGCACATGAATGATAACTCTACCTTTTATAATTTTTGAGTTATTGCCCTTTGTTCTTTTTCATACTTAATTTTTCAATTCAATTTTTTTCTCAAAAAGTATTTGAGGTATCAACTTGAAACTTCATAGGTTGATAGATTTTTACTGAGGAGGGATGCAGCACACAAGAATGATAACCTACCCGCATTATTTTTTCAGTAATTGCCCTTTGTTATTTTCAGTCATCAGTATTCACAGAGGTTTCAAATATGTAATTACTTCAGCCATCAATGTGTATAACCAAAAGACCTCTTAAAATGGAATTATTCCGCTCTACTACATATACATTCTTCCAATGAGCAAACACATTCGGCGGGGGATGGCCATGTTGACATGGCTCTTGTTTATTTTGGAAGTTTAACAGGCTGTATAGTAGAGATAACTTCAACTGACTCATATTCTATACATGTATGCTCAGGAAATTAACAGACTTATTAATCAAATATTGAAATAACTGAGAAGTGACTTACTGTCTGATTCATATTTTTAACACTTGACATTAATGGTAATCTTACACTATGATTGTTTCAAAGAGTATACATTTTAACTATATTATTGAACTGTGATGGACTTACAAAGTTTAATACTTAACAGTTAGTAACTGATAAATGGTATTAAAGACATAATTTATTAATTGTTCTCAAATGGAAATGACAATTTGACAATTTTGTGAAAGCCTATTATTTGTGTCTAATTATTCAACCTTAAACAGATCTCTTATATTTAACCTTTATCTTTGCATTATGTTTGATGAATCGAGCAAGGCAGATGGAAATTTGCCTCGCTAAGGAGTGGGTAGTGATATGCGCAGGTAAATCAACCTACTTTTGTTTTCGAAATTAGTGTCCTATCACCTTATACCTGTAAATTTTAACCTACGCTTTCATATATAGCTTTAAACTTATCTTACTATCGTATTATGTCTTACCTCTTATGTCAATTCACACTATTGTCATTTAAGTCCGCCATTTTGTATGCTTCTTTGAGACTACGTCATACATGCACTATAAAGTTACGTCATAGTGAATTACCAGCTCTGCTTGATTTTCAATGGGAGGTTTTCGGCGGGAAGTGTTTGAATCAATGTTTTTGTATTAAATTATTGATAGGCGCAACATCTACTACTCACTCCTTATTTTCGTATTTTGAATATTGTAATAATTACCTGTGGTAAATGTACGCATTAATTTCATTTTCTTATTCATTGATATATTGATTTATTTATTAACTGTTTGAGGTGTCGGAACTGTTTGAACCCTTATGGGTCCCCTTTTATTTTTGTTTGAATTGTTGACAAACACTGTTGTTTATGTTTGAATCACGTGTATAAAAGGCGCTGCAATTCCTGTTTGAAAGCACTCCGCAGCTCTGAAAACTCAAAGCATTACCTACCGCCTTTCATTCCTCTGATCTAATTCCAGAATAGGTAATTTAATTTAACGATTTTACATAGATTTATATTTACATTGAATTATTTGATTAAATTTAAGTAAGATAATCTTTTAGAAATACTTTGAACAGAAGTTGTTTACTTCGGAACTTACGCATTTCAGTAGCAATCGCTCAGAATTTGTTGAATAATTTGTTTGGTTAACATAATAACTTACGCTATTAATTAAGATCGCTTTTAAAATGTTTTAATAGTAAATTGTTGTATAATTCTCCTTTAAACATTGCTTAGCCACCGACACCTCATATTTGTTCCACAATTTTCAAGATGGATACCTTTAGTCCTACACAAGAAGAGAATATTGCTATGAATATCTGTTTATTAAAACAACATTTTTATGCTAATGATTGAATGTGCATAACTGAATACCTCCAATAAATTTCGTTAAACTGTTTTATCCTGTCACTTGTATCAATTTCGGCCCGATAACAAGGTGCCGTATATTTTTACTGATCTACGGCACTTGATCACGTGGTATGCATGTTTGCCGGACTACTTTTCAAGAAAAATATATTAAACTGTCGTTTAAATTTTCTATGTTGAAGAAATAACCGAATTTTGGAAACGTTGATAAAACTTTGTTTGTTTATTTTATTTAACTCTATAATTTTTTCAAGCGAAAATAAAAATTATTAAAAGTGAAATAAATGTAAAACTTAACTCGTTTGCGACATTAAAATAGCGTACTTGATTTGATTGTTTTGCACGTGCTGTTTGGCGCTACATTGTGACGTCACGTAAACAATACTTTAAACGTCTGTAAAGCGTTAACGACAGAATATAAGATATTGGTGGTTCGAATTCATTTTCTTAGTTAGACCATTTTCCTTCATTCTAGATAGTTTTCACAACAAAATTCGACAAAAAATTGTTTTTATTTATCACATTTTTCAAACAAAATGGCGCCCTCAGTGTGAAAATACACAGGGAGATAATAAGAACGGCGAGTGCATTGTTGTAGAATAATGAATGCTTCGGGCCTTCTTTGTTTATATTATATAGAAACATATCCGATAGTGTGATTAAAGGTAGTTTGCCTAATTAAAGTCTTTAAAAAAACGGTGACAGGATAAATAGAATAATAGATTGGTGCCGTGGATGGAGAAAGTTTATCTGGCGAGGCGGAGGAATTTATTGGGTTCGCCGAAGGCAGGCGAACCCAATAAATTCCTCCGCCTCGCCAGATAAAACTTTCTCCATATTCTTAGTTAATTATTGATCCGATTTTAGTTCTTTAAAAGGCGTGTATAATCCCCTTAAAATTATTACTCTACTTGTCTTTGCTGCCGGGTCAAACTATAAGCGTTACTGTTTGCCACAAGTCCACGTGAAAGCAGAAGTCCCTGATCAAGAGTAAGCCTGATTTCCGTGTCTTAGAAGGCCAGCACGTAACAATACCTAGAGATTAAATTTGAGCTTATGGAAGTAAGACAGATTACTTATTTAGAAACTTTTCAAACTAGAAAATTTGTGACTTCCCTTTAATTGTTAATTTAAATTGCTATGTTTGAGCTTTGATTTACAAATAAACTATATATATATAAGCCACAATCTTGTAATCTCAACCATACAACATAACAGATAGTAAACACGCAATGAAGACATTGAGACGATAAACATGCCTATTGAGACGGTATAATGTCATGTAGTTATATTTGAAGGTTATATTTATGTCATCATTCTCTTTCAGCCAATGAACGTCTTGAAACATTAAATGTTATTTTTGTCAACCAATCATTACAATTCGTCTCATATTCGTTAACCTTATCCGAAGTTTGACGGAAAAGACCGAGCATAAACTTTAAACTGAACTGTAATTGTAAATTTACAAAAACCCAGCAGCGTTATCTTGATTAGAATATTTGTTAAATGTTTTATATTAAAAAAAAAACATTTTATCTCGTTTTCTTAAACTTTACGTGTTAGATCTAAATATGAAATACTGATAAACATAAAACCACTAGATGTGTTAAATTAGACAAACATTACCCCATACAGGACTGTATTTCAAAATGTGTTGGATTTAAAATTGGATATGAATTAATCCGAAATTAATCAGAAGAGGTAAGTACTTTAGAAACATGCTACAATATATATGCAAAAACATATGATAATGGTTAAACGTTAGTTTAGGATTTTTTTAATTACATTTTTGTAGGAATATAATACCAACTGTTGATATATATGGTTGATATGTAATAATTTCTATAAGGACAATATTCATTTAAATAATAAAGTTGTTGCAAGTATCATGGACATTTCTGAGAGTCTTAGTTTTCCAGAACTTTATTTGGTTGACACTTTCTTTATTAACCGTTAAGTAAACATATTTAACGTCAAGTATTTTATTCCCGTTAGCGCCCCGCATACCAACGTAGGACGGTATGCAAGAGTAGAATGTTTACTTAGCAACAAAATGGCGGACACCCGACAATTTAATCAATAACGAATCAATGCGCTTGAAAAAAATACTAAATAAATACTAATAGGCAACCAGTTCAAAGTTCGCTTCTTTATTAACAGCGGCGATTCAAATTGATAACGTAATATTTGTTTATTTGGATATTTATATTTGATATAAAAAGTAATAATGACTATTTATTAAATGATTTGTTATTGCGAATCCTTACAATACAACAGGATATGTTGTATTATGTTCTATTATGTTATATAAAACGGTTTACTTCAGTGCAACATCAGACAGTATTTTACACTTGTATTCATTATAATTAAAGATGTGGCATGTCCCAAATATTCCCAACGTCCACGTGAAATATAGCTGTTCGACAGGCGTTTTTGACGATTTTCAATATCATTAATAACAACCATAATAATGTTATAATGAAAATATCTGAAAACAAAAATGAAAATAAAATGTCGTGTAGGTGATATAACTATGGCGGGTGACGGCGACCAATTAAAAGGCTGCGAGATTCTTGCAATTCTTGTTCAGTGATATTTAAAGTGAAAGTAAGATAATGATTATGACGATGATGGCAAGATGATAATTAAGAACTAAATTATTCATGATTGAAATGATGATAATAACAACTCAATTATTATTATATTGATAATGGCAATGATTGAATTAAAATAACTGCGAACAGTTATTATAATGATAATGACAAAAAGTTTATGATAAATCATTAATGATGATGATGATGTTAATGATGATAATGATGATGGTGATGATAATGTGATATCAAAAGCTCAAGTATGATAATTATAATTATGGTGATGGTGTGATTTTATCAAAGCACTTTTGACACTTGTTATTTAATTTTTTAATGACGATGATACGATTTTAAACTATAGTTAGAATAAGAACAATATATCGGTGATAAATACACGATCCCGATTTTTTTCTCGTATAAGCCACAAGGGTAAGTAATATACATTTTTTTGGAGTATGACACACACTTGACTGGTGGACCCCCACGCTCTGTATAGAATATTCAGATTGAAGTGATATAGTAATTTTATTTAATTTTACCCATGAAATATGGTGCTATATCAGTCAAATATATTTCATATATTACTCAACATGATAAAATACCACATACTTTCACTCGCCGTCCCGGCTCGTGAAAATATGTGGCATTTTATCATAATTCGTGAAAATATATTCCATATTTCACTCAAACGAAAAAATATCCTCTTACTATTATGAATACATTTTTAATTAATTGAATGAACACATTCAGTATTCAATTAGCAGGTTCTTTTTCTTTTTAAAATGAAACTTGCCATTGGTCTGTATTGTTGTAATCGCTTTTCAATCATTCAGTATATGACGAAAAAATACCCCCACACACAAAAGCCACAGAAAAGCACCTTTGAGTTTTACAAAAGAAAAATAAATGTTTGAAAATAATTTGGTATAAGAAAATTCAAAAGCATATAAGTGTAAAATCAATATTTTTGTAGTTGGATTGCATTTACTTAGAGCCAGTGTAAAATTGACAAATATTGACGCTATCATATGTCTATTTTTTAAATTGAAATAAAGAGACACGGTTTATATTACACCCTTACAATGTAAAAGGGTCGCCTTACTATGATAATAATCTTTAAAACGCTTCACTCACGCAAAACTCAATGACAGGATTTGGTTAAGGTATACAATACATTAACTGACTATACCAATAGTCGATTTTTTTATGAATGTGTTGGTTAAAAGTTTTTAAATTAAAATTTTAGTAAAAAAAATGCCCAAAAAAATCATTATTAAATTTTTATATAATTTCAGTATATTTTCCCCTTTTTTGTATTTTGGGTTTTATTTTTCCCTTTTGTTTTTCCAACAAAAATGACCTGGGACTCTTTCATTTTACCCCCTAGTTTGGGGAAAAATTTCCCTAAAATTTTCAATCTGTTGTAAATCGATGTGAATGTATATAACCAGTTGTTAAATGATATAAATTACAAATCCCTCTTAGCACAGTCGTAAAGTGCTTTCACTTCTAGAATATACACGGGGGAGGAAGTGTTACACGAAGGATGGAGTTCTTATGATAACTTGTTCAGGAGTTCTTGTGATAACTGTCACGGAGTTCGTCGGAAAACATCTGTATCTACTACAAAAACACTCGTTAAAAATTGTTATTTTCATCTTTCAAAAATGAATTGAGGTGCTAAATTAAACTTTAATGATTAAGTTTGTCTTACATTTTGTATAATGTGTCAAAAACTAATTCACTGGCGATTTTTCATCGCCTCTTGCTTCAAATCTGGTAGTTTTCATTAAAATTTCCAAATTACTTGTCAATTCACAAGTTTTGACCGGTTTATTTCTGGTCTTCATCCTTGCCAGACATAATTACCTAATTATAATGCAAAATTGCAAACATAAAGCACCGGCTAACAGATTTATACCTTATTTTTCAAATGTCCCGGAGTTCTTGTGATAACTCTGAAGATGTCACAGAGTTCTTATGATAACTTTTGTTATTGCCAGTGTGTTTCTTGCGCTTAATCACGGCACGTTTTGGCGTTTATTATCATTCAGTAAGATTGTAAATCATTATGAAATGCAGTACGATCATCCTTTGCACAAAAATGTGGATAAAACGTTGGTCTAAAGTGTCTGCAAAGGATAAATAGGTGATTGGCTATCACCTACAGTAAAAATTGAACCAGCGGCCACTGATATTTATCAGTATAATTGCTTAAACCACAAAACAAAAATGTCTCAAAACGTACACGTTGTTCTCAGTAAGCAACCACCTTTCTTAAGCAGACAATATATAGGCATGCTTCCCTTACCTAAGGGCTAAGTAATTTGTATCATTTTATACCATAAGAAATCAGTATATAACCAGGATAATTTCCACACCTATGTCTAAAAAAAGTACGATACATGATAAAAACTCAACTGCGGTTGGCTCGAACAAATTTGAACTGTCCCTCCAGGTTCGAGCGAACTAAGTTTGACTTTATATTTTTATTATCAATTAAAGCAAAAGTAGCAGAGTTTCCTCCACTAAGATTGCAAAGGAAAAATACATCGACAGAACAATATACATGAAAATACCATATTTGAGTATTTCAAAGCGCATTTTATCACGTACATAAATGCCCTACTTGTTTCATAGCAGTTCCCGGCCCCAAATCGCACTTTTTAACAAATAAAATAAAAATCTGTCTACCGAAGAGTGCAAACTTTGACAGAACAAAGTTAGGTACCTGTCCAGCATTACCATGTTTTAATGTTGCTCTTTTATTTTACATTTTAATGGAATAAAGGCCTGAGATGTAACACCTTTGCTCACATTTATTCAAAATTTCATAGCAGTTTTTCGGACCTTTTTTATTTTGAATATAATTCAGTACCAATAAGCAATGTTAAGCTGGGTTTTTCAAATAGATATAACTTCCCAAACTTTTCCGTGTCGTCTGCAAATATATTGTTTAAAAGTAGTGATTTACCTAGAATGGGATTTCAGTTATTGTGCATGGGCATTCAAACTAGAATTCCCCAGGTGTTGCTTGTAAGTGTCGCAAGTTCTCTAATGTAACTTAAAACAACAGACAAAACTTTGAAACATATTAATCGCTGTACTATTATAACTGCTGTTTTACATAGAAAACAAATGTTTCTCTGATTGATGCAGTAACATAGATGCTTAACTGAGAAAAAATAGACTGTATGCCTGGATGAAAATGATAAAGGGCCAGAATACTGCTAGGAGCCGGAAACTGCTAGGAAACCAGTACATAAATCCTTTTTCCAGTCTACGAAATCTGCGTCAAACAAAAAAATACTATGAAAAAGAAACGGGGGTAAGAAATAATATCTCTTGAACTAAAATTCACTCAAAACCAAAATTATAATATTATATCCTATTTTTTGCGCAAAGGATGAGCGTACTACATTTCATAATGATTTACAATATCATTGAATAATAAAAAACGCTAAAACGTGCCGTGATTAAGCGCAAGAAACACACTGGCAATAACAAAAGTTATCATAAGAACTCTGTGACATCTTTAGAGTTATCACAAGAACTCCAGGACATTTGAAAAATATGATATAAATCTGTTAGCCGGTGCTTTATGTTTGCAATTTTGCATTATAATTAGGTAATTATGTCTGGCAAGGATGAAGACCAGAAATAAACCGGTCAAAACTTGTGAATTGACAAATAATTTGGAAATTTTAATGAAAACTACCAGATTTGAAGCAAGAGGCGATGAAAAATCGCCTGTGAATAAGTTTTTGACACATAATACAAGATGTAAAACAAGCTTAATCATTAAAGTTTAATTTAGCACCTCAATTCATTTTTGAAAGATGAAAATAACAATTTTTAACGAGTGTTTTTGTAGTAGATACAGATGTTTTCCGACGAACTCCGTGACAGTTATCACAAGAACTCCTGAACAAGTTATCATAAGAACTCCATCCTTCGTGTAACACTTCCTCCCCCGTGATATAGACGCACACTCGTAGGTTCGAATCCTGGTTCAGCCACTTTTATATTTTTTTCTTATTTTAAATTTGCTATTTCTCTCTTAACTCGTGCAAAACGTTTTGAGTTTTGATTGTGTATGAATTTTAATTTGTATTATGGACGTGCTGTCCTTTCTATTAATTAAAGATCGATAATGTAATGAAATAAAAAATAAAATTGCATAAAAACACTACTTAAAAGGTATCCTCAAAACAAGATGTAGTAAACGATTTCAAATTAATTCTTGCAAGTTAATTTCAAAATGAAATAAAAAAAAATGTATGTCCTCATAATGTGGTGTTGGTAAGGTATCGAACCAGGGAACTTCAGATCAGTAGTCAGGCATCTATACCAATACACCACAATTCATTGACGTGTGAAGTTAATAAAGATATCGATATATTCGTTAGATACCACTGTTTATCACCTGACCTTTACGTAAATTAATGAAGTGCCAGGTCAATATTGTTAGACAATAATTTAGAAAATGCTATATCATTGCAAATATTAAAATTACTTAAATTTCCTGATAAAGATACTATTAACACCTCTTTAATAAAAAATCCATAGGACAACAAAATAATATAATGACAGTTTCTATTAAAGCAAAAACGTCCACGTGGTTAATAAAGGTAAATAACATTTAGTCATTCGGCTGGGAATCTTATATTTGAATATGTACATAAAACAACAACAACAAAAAAAAAAAGACACAAACATCAGGCCTATTTATAATTTCTTGCTTGGTTGCAAAACATGTTTTTATCATTTTTTTAAATGGAAATAAATGGAAATACAATGGTTTCTCCGTATACAAATAATGGACTGTGCAACTGTCTGATTTATGTTATGAGGACAGTTTACCGAGATTTACGAGGGTTGTTCGAAAAGAATTGCTTATTGTTCTCTATCTCGTGATCCACGTGGGACACGATAAAAACCAATACATACCTTTTTATAGTAATTCAATACCTACACAATTTTGTATAAATGTACATGTTAGACTTAGTGTAAGACATACAATTTGTCATTTAAATACACGCAGTCATTGACCACTGTAGTAAAAATGATTGGTAGAAGCGTCGACAAAAAAGATGAAATACGGGCTTACATCAAAGCTCGCTCAAAACTGGGTCTCTCTTTGAAGCAGTTGAGCTGTCTACTGTTTATGGGCCTTCTTGTGTGTCGTATGACACAGTGTGGCGATGGGAAAATAAATTTGAGTCTGGTGTAAAG